>NW_015505578.1:201105-310304 GCF_001515645.1 Sinocyclocheilus grahami
TTGCAGAGTGGCCCGACGGAAGCCTCTCCTCAGTGCAAGACACATGAAAACCCGCATGGAGTTTGGTGAGATGGTGAGAAATAAGATTCTCTGGTCGGATGAGGCCAAGATAGAACTTTTTGGCCTTAATTCTAAGCGGTATGTGTGGAGAAAACCAGGCACTGCTCATCACCTGTCCAGTACAGTCCCAACAGTGAAGCATGGTGGTGGCAGCATCATGCTGTGGGGGTGTTTTTCAGCTGCAGGGACAGGACGACTGGTTGCAATTGAGGGAAAGATGAATGCGGCCAAGTACAGGGATATCCTGGACGAAAACCTTCTCCAGAGTGCTCAGGACCTCAGACTGGGCTGAAGGTTTACCTTCCAACAAGACAATGACCCTAAGCACACATCTAAAATAACGAAGGAGTGGCTTCACAGCAACTCTGTGACTGTTCTTGAATGGCCCAGCCGGAGCCCTGACTTAAACCCAATTGAGCCTCTCTGGAGAGACCTAAAAATGGCTGTCCACCCACGTTTACCATCCAACCTGACAGAACTGGAGAGGATCTGCAAGGAGGAATGGCAGAGGATCCCCAAATCCAGGTGTGAAAAACTTGTTGCATCTTTCCCAAAAAGACTCATGGCTGTATTAGATCAAAAGGGTGCTTCTACTAAATACTGAGCAAAGGGTCTGAATACTTAGGACCATGTGATATTTCAGTTTTTCTTTTTTTAATAAATCTGCAAAAATGTCAACAATTCTGTCAATATGGGGTGCTGTGTGTACATTAATGAGGAAAAAAAAATAACTTAAATGATTTTAGCAAATGGCTGCAATATCACAAAGAGTGAAAAATTTAAGGGGGTCTGAATACTTTCCATACCCACTGTATATACTATTTATATTTCTTGTTCTTAAGTACTTTAATGCTCATACAACCAATTGCTGAAAAAAATCCAGTTGCTAAAATATGTACTATTTATTTATTTCCTCTTTTTTGTTTTTACATAAATACAGTCATATTCATAAAGCCAATTTCTTACAATTATTTATATGATATATTTATGTTTATTAAATGTATTATATTTATTTCAAAAGATGCTTTAAATAATACTTATGTTTATATTTAGGGGGCACAATTTATTTTAAGAAACTTGATTAAAGACAAGACAGTCTTCGTTTGTTATATTTTGTGTCCTTAAGCTTAATGTGAGGTTGTTGGAAAGCCCCTTCTTTTTTGAATGAATGAGAAAAAAAATCACTTCTTCTCAGTGGGCAAGTGCTAGTAAGTGGGAGTGCTGAAATGACCTACTGGAGGTGGGTGGGTGAGTGACTAAGCCCTGGGGATCACATAAATACTGCCTTCAGGACACCAGAGAAGACAGACAGAGCAGGAGAAGAGGAAACAACAGCATTGCTTGTACTTCATCTCCTTCAAATACTGGTCTTATAGTTTCATATTTTTACTTTGATCTGTGACTTGAAGTGCTAATCATGAGACTTGGATTCTTGGCGTTTCTGGTTCTGGGGACCTGTTCTTTAAGAGCCTGGTGTGTGCCGCTCAAATCCGTGTATGTGACGTTCCCTGCAGATGTGATCAAGAACATGACAGACACACAGCTGGCAGATGTGAGTATATCAAGTTTTAGTTCATCTGCTTTTAAAATAGTACAATGTAATTGATTTTCCAATTCTATATGAATTCCTCTTTTATCTAAATCTTTAACTCCAGGAGTATCTGAAGCGTTATGGCTACATAGATGTTCTCCAGAAGAGCGGACTGCAGGCAGTCGTGTCCACTTCTAAAGCACTGCAGAAGCTCCAGAAGCAGCTCGGGCTGGAGGAGACAGGCTCTCTTGACCAGCCCACGATTGATGCCATGAAGCAGCCTCGCTGTGGGGTCCCAGACATCCGCAACTATCAGACTTTCGCAGGAGACCTAAAGTGGGATCACAAAGATGTTACATACAGGTGGGATATTATCTACACCATCTACACCTTGAATACAGCACATCTCATAGATTTGTAAGGAACACACTGTAATCCATTGCATTGTTTTGATCAATAGGATTTTGAACTACTCACCCGACATGGAAGCCTCTTTGACCGATGACGCCTTTGCCAGAGCTTTCAAAGTCTGGAGTGACGTTACCCCTCTGACGTTCACGCGCCTCGATGACGGCACTGCTGACATCATGATCTCCTTTGGCAAAGCTGGTGCGTTGAGTTGTTGTAATAGATTAAAGTATTACGATTTAACACTGTTTGATTGAGCTGCTGTTTTTGTTTCAGATCATGGCGATCCCTACCCTTTTGACGGGAAAGATGGGCTGCTGGCTCATGCCTACCCTCCAGGTGAGGGAATGCAGGGAGATGCCCATTTTGATGATGATGAATACTGGACCCTTGGCTCTGGACCAGGTGAGAGTGATTCTTGATTTATATTTCAATACACCCCATTTTCACTGCATGTAATTAATATATAAGTACTTTAAACACCATGTAGTCATACTCTCTAACAGTTGCATGGGATGCACAGTATAACAATAGCTCCCTCTACAGTTTTGAGTGTATAGTGACAGTTGGAGTCTGTCCTAAAACAGGGTTTGTCAAACTGATAATATATTAATCTGGGGTAATATTTTAAATGTTAGCTTTGAGTTCCATCCAATATCAATAGTATATAAAATTTTATTTTTCCTATGTAGTATAAATGAGTAAGTTATATATTAAAATCATGTATAGCTCTGTTTTTAAACTGGGGTCATGTTGTAATGTTGGTTCCATCCAAATTCATTTGGAAACGTACTGTCTTTATAATATCACACTTAATATCTTTCATATAAACTGTATTTTCAAATTTGTAGCTCTGTTTTTAAACCAGGGTCTGTTTGCTTTAGGTTTCATTCAATAAAAATAAAATTGTGGAGAAGGCAATGACATTGTGTTTCTTTCAGCGATTCAAACCCGCTATGGTAATGCAGAGGGTGCGATGTGTCACTTCCCCTTCCTGTTTGAAGGAACATCCTACTCCACCTGCACCACGGAGGGGCGCACAGATGGTCTCCCCTGGTGCGCAACCACCGCAGACTACAACAAGGACAAGAAATTTGGCTTCTGTCCCAGTGAGCGTAAGTGCTCCAGTCATGATTTTATGAGGGTTTAATTCCAAAACAGACATTTAAACTGACTCCTTTGGCCTTCAAATGTGCAATTAATGTCACAATATTTCAACAACCACAAGTATTTATTATTATGAGCATGGCTAACATTCTTTTCTCTGTTTTCACCCAGTTCTCTTCACGTTTGGCGGGAACAGCAACGAAGCACCATGTGTTTTCCCCTTCGTGTTTCAGGGGGGAAAATATGACTCGTGCACCACAGATGGACGAAATGATGGGTATCGCTGGTGTGCCACTACAGCTAACTTTGACACTGATAAGCAATATGGATTCTGTCCTAACAGAGGTAAGCAGTACCTTCAGACTGAACCCTGAAACTTTAATGAAGTAAGCTATTTTATAATACAATATTTCCCCTCACAGATACAGCTGTGATTGGTGGAAATTCAGAAGGTGAGCCATGCGAGTTTCCTTTCACCTTCCTTGGAACCGAATACTCTTCTTGCACCAGTGAAGGCCGTAGTGATGGAAAACTCTGGTGTGCAACTACCAGCAACTATGACACAGATACAAAATGGGGATTTTGCCCTGATAGAGGTAAGTGATAATCATCTCTTTCAGACACCATAAAAAATATGAAAGTGAGACATTGGCTAACATGTCTTTTCTCTCACAGGATACAGTCTGTTTCTGGTGGCTGCTCATGAGTTTGGACATGCACTTGGTTTGGACCACTCCAACATCAAAGACGCACTGATGTATCCCATGTACAAATACGTAGAGGATTTCTCTCTGCATCGGGATGATATTGAGGGCATTCAGTATCTCTATGGTATTTATCCATCATTTATTGATTTTTAGGATTACTATGCATTTTCTTATTCAAAATTCAAGATTTTTGATGTTGAAAGCCAATAGTCTTTTACAATTCTGGTCTTAATAGCTATATTATTGAATTATTTCATTTCAGGACCGAAAACTGGCCCTGATCCCACTCCTCCAGAACCACAGATCACCACTTCCTCTCCGATTTTGCCAACTAAATCCACCCCGAGTGAGAAAACAACCACTGTTTCTACCACAGTACATGTTGACCCTTCACAGGATGCTTGCCAAATCAAGGAATTTGATGCCATCACTGAAATCCAGAAAGAGCTTCATTTCTTCAAGGATGGGTATGAGCTATAACTCTACATATGTAGTGTTATGAACTTACAAACACAACTTCGAAAACGAACTTCAGTATGCCTTATTTTCAATTACATCTCTCAAAGGCACTACTGGAAGATCTCAAACAAAGGAGAACGCAAAGGTCCTTTCTTGATATCTGAGAAGTGGCCTGCCCTGCCAGCCGTCATTAACACAGCCTTTGAGGACCAGCTCACGAAAAATATCTACTTCTTTGCAGGTACTTTTTACCTGGTTGAGATATTTCGCCATTATTGCCGAACATGTTGAAGTTGATATTTAACTGTGCTTTTTCAACTGTATCGCATGCACACAGAAAAACAGTTCTGGGTTTATACTGGAAATGAGGTGTTTGGACCACGTAAAATCGAGAAGCTCGGCCTGCCAAGCAACTTGGACAGAGTGGATGGAGCTGTGCAGAGAGGAAAAGGCAAGGTGCTCCTGTTTAATGGGGAGAACTTCTGGAGGTATGAGAACAGTGCTTCAGGACTGTAATGTGCAATAGTAAAGCTCTTTCACTGTAGTTTTCCCACAGTATTCTTATCTCTTATTTATTGTCACAGACTTGACGTAAAGGCTCAGATGATAGACAGAGGATACCCACGAGTCACTGACTCCGCTTTTGGTGGAGTGCCCATTGATTCACATGATGTGTTCCTCTACAAGGGTAATTAAAAATTAATAGTCAAAAATAGTTAATAAAGTCTGATTAACTATGATTTATCTGATCAAGCAAATGACATTTGTTTCTGCTATTTTTCAGGATTCTTTTACTTCTGCCGGGAGAATTTCTACTGGAGAATGAATGCCAGAAGGCAGGTTGACCGAGTGGGTTATGTGAAGTACGACCTCCTAAAATGCTAAGATGTGCAGTCGCTGTGCACAGTGAAAACATCCAACATCCTAACCTTATGACAGAGCCCTTTTTAATAGGGAAACCATTTCTCTTCAGTGTAAAATGTAGTGAGGAAAACACAGCCAGAATGTATTAAATTTAAAGTCTCTGTTATGGGGACTTTGACTTTAACTGTTATAGGAAAAGAACTGTTTTAACACTGAAATGATCTTAGGCACATGAAACGGGATGTTAGGCACATTTGTCTGTCAGCTTTAACGTGGTCTTATAATTTATTTCAGCTTACTATATAACTGCTTTGTCCATGATGAGTTTCTTAACAGCACATTCTTGTTCTATCAAACTACAATGAGGCACTGCCAGTCTAATTCTAGGAATTAACTTTGTTTGTAAATGTATGAGTGGAGTCATTGTAGCCTAAATGCATTTGTTGTCAACAAAGCATCCATTCTCTGTGTATTGACCCCACTCACATGTTTTTCTAAGCAAAGGTTTATTTTTAGCCTTAGAGCTATAATATTGAGATGTTATTTAGCCCAGATTTGGCATATGGCATATTGTGAAATCATTTGCCTGGTGTAAATGATAATATTAATATTATTAATTTAATTTTCCACATTCCACTTATTTATATTTGTATTTGTTTGTTGCATTGTTTATGATTACTCAATAAATTTGTAAACAAGACCATTCAATCCTTGTGCGACTGCTCTATCATTATATCTAGACAAAGAATCATATTTGAAAACGCAGCAAATTTGAATTTCACAAAGCTAGAACGTTATAGTTCTTTAATATTCAAAATATAATTACTGCAGACAATTTTAAGCTGTTGCCACACTAGTGTTTGACATTTAGCAGCTGATTAATATCGAAAGAAAGTCTCATACTTGTATGCAGTAGAAATTAATGTAAACATTTACACAACCACACACACGCATGCCCATTTTATATAAAAAGTTATCATTGTAAAGATACAGTCACTCATAAATACAAACAGAAGAAATTATAATGATTTAAAGTGTGAAGAAGTGTCCTGCTTATGAGGAATGTAATAAACATGTCATTTCAGGGGAACTTCTGATATTGAAATATCTGTTGATATTCAAATGATAGGAATACTGACACAAAGAGCAATCTGATTGTCCATTGATATTTAACCCCTTAAACAACACACAGAACTACCCGATTTTGCTATAAGTTTGATTGCAACATATAATCATTGCTGGGGGTTTTTTGTTTTATTATTATGAATGCAAACATCACAAAGATGACATTAAAGATATACAACTTTGTATAGAGTACACAACATTTATCAACAATATGTACAATGTCATCTGAACATACTGAACAAAACAAAGAAAGAAAGAAAAAGAAAAAGAAAAATTGGAAGGGAAAAAAACAAAAACATGAGGGTAAGATATTAATTTATATTTCAATTAGAGTATACAAATGAAAGTAATTGCAAATTGAGGTTGTTCTTCTCGCTTTCTTATTTACAGAGGATGAAATAGTATTAAGATACATTTTAAATTCTTTCAAAAATACAATCATTGCTGTTAATAGTGTTCATCGTCTGTTTGATTGCGTCATTAACTGATTTTTACTGTAGATTTCTGCCATATGTACATCAACTTGACATAGTCACCACTGATAAGCTACTACTAAATATATTGTAGAAACTTAATTTCCTGTAAAACTGCGATTTGTATCGTGAAAAGCGCTATACGAATACACTTGAACTGAATATGTTAATGCTGCTCTAAATGATTTGCCGATTCCCTGTAAGAGAAAATGCTAAAACAAGTGAAAGTGCTGGACTAATTTTACAAATAAAACCTCAATTAAAGTTCACGCGGAATGGCAGGCTATGCAGTGGGGTACACGTCTCATCTATATCCACACAACAGATTTAACAGACATGTAAACTGTTTTAATATGTAAACTGACTCGTGTATAACCCCTCACATTCAATATGTGCACTAAAAGATGTTTATTTTGGCGTAATCAAAAATTATAAACGAGGATCTTAAGATAAACAACCGGTGTCATATTAATCCGCGAGACACTCGGCGGTTTCATCCTCTGAGAGCAATTAGTCCTCCGGTTCACAACATTATTTGACAAAACACTTAAAAGATTAAGTGAGATGTTCGATATTCATGTTCTCTAAATAGAACATCACTTTTAAAAATAAATCGTGATACATTATGAAACCGATTAAGGGTCTCTCCCTCTCGTCTTTTCCCCGTGACGGATAAATGAGTTCCGGCCAGCTTTGAGGACAGGAAGCGAGGAGACGCTGATGGCGCCCGACTAGAAACCATTACCAACTATTCGCTTTCAAAGGTCTATTTTATTGCGCCTCTTTCGCGAGCGTGAAGAGCAAAATACTCGTCCATTCAAGGTAAGAAAAAAATCGTAGCTCAAAATAATGCTGTAGAATTGTGTACAAATACAGTTTCTTCCATGATGGGCAAGAGAAAAACATTCGGGCGAACTAGCTTTCCCTGCTCGCGCAGGCCCTCGAGGTCCCCGAGCGGTTCTTCATATCGCCTGAGCGGAAAAAAATTAACTCGTAGCGGCGGGAGGGAAAATGGCGCTGCGCGAGCAGGCAGGAGGAAGGGCAGCACATACACGCGCTTAGTATAGAGATAGAAACGAGCAAAGAGTTGCCACGGCCCATAAGAGGACTCAAGTGTTATTAGCGTCTAATGTAGTGACATTTTTTTCATAAAATTGTTGGTGTGCTTAGTATCAGAACGTGACATGTTGAGCGAGGACACATACCCTTTTGTCCTTGATAAGTTTGAGTCAAGGGAAAGATTGTATGTCCCAACCACGGCTAGATGGGTGTTTTGGTGGGGAGGGATTGATATCATTTGAGGACATGAGAAATCAAATGTTTTAGATGATTTCTGTTATTTAAATGAATTTAATGGGGGACCACGCTGACTTGTGGTTTTGCTGGTAAGCTTATAATGTGCTTGAGTGACCTAGAAAGGTGCCATCACAAGACGACTGTATTCACCCTCTGGGGGAGCTTGACACTAACTTACAGCAGTAGACATAGATCACAGTAGTAAACAACAATACAACACAAAATATAAAGAAAAATGTACTCTTGTGATGCAATTCATATTTAGAAAATTCTAGTTTATTTAGAAAATGTAGTTGTGCAACTTGATTGCCACAAGGCTTTTGTGCTAATTCTGCAGAAAATATGCACGTGGATCTGTCCAGTTAAAACTGAATGAAAGAAAATAGGCTATTGAGCATTTTTACATAGGTTTTTATTTTCATAGTTCACAGATTACTGCAAAACACTTTACACAATTATATAATTCTTGAAACAATTATCTAATTAACCACTGTATCTCCAATATGATATGATTTTAACAAATCAATTTTTTATATATATAGTATGAATTATTTTAAAAGTGAGACACAATGTATGTATATAATATATCATTTTATGTGTGTACATTTCTGTTCAAAAATTTTGTTCATATTCATACTTTTTTTAAAGGTTTTTAAAGAATTCTCTTTTGCTCACCAAGGCTGCATTTATTAAATCAAAAATACAGTTAAAAAATGTAAGATTGTGAAATATTATTTCAGTTTAAATTAACTGTTTTATATTCTAATACATTTTAATAAGTAGGCCGATATTGTTTCTGTGAATTTTCAGTAGGCATTAATCCAGTCTTCAGTGTCACACGATCCTTTTGAAATTATTCTAATATGCTGCTTTGCTATTTTTGTTATTATGAACGAACAGTTGTGCTGCTTAATATTTTTGTGGAATCCATGATGATGTTTGATGAACAGAAAGTTCAAAAGAACAGCAATTATTCAAAATAGTATTTGCTGATCAATTTAGTGTATCCTTGCTGAATGAAGGTCTTAATTTCTATTTAGAAATTCTTACTGGCTTCAAACTTTGTTAAAATATCGTTAATATAAATATTCAAATACTGAACTTCCACAAAATCATGTTTCTACATCAAAAATACATTTTAAAAACGTTTTTCAATAAAATTATGATTTCATTACACTTTATGCGCTTGCCATCACCCATGCCCTTACCCATGCCCTTGCATGTATCATTCAGAATGCAATGTCCAACTTAGTTCTGCATTACTGAGTGACAGACACTTCCCACAGAGCAGAGATGGACTCTGAGGAGATGGAGGTGGAGAGCAGCAGTGATGTGGGGCATTCTGGGATGGAGGAGCCATCAGAGAGCGGCATGGGCATGGAGTCTTCAGAAGCCATGTCTGCCGATAGCAGCGATGCGGCGGCCCCAGAATCAGACTGTCACGTAGGACAGAGCTCTGAGGGACTTGTGGTAAGACAAACCCACATATTTATATACTTCCGCATGTTACTGTGTAATTCATATCAAGGTTATTTTTTGGGGTTGTGCTCTAGGTTTTTATCCCAGAGACAAGCTCCAGTACAGATGTGCGAAGAGTTCATCTCCCAGACTCCTCTTCTGTCGCGCAGTCAACCAGTGTGTCCAGCGTCTCCACAGTGACACAGTCGGTCCTGGTGTCAGAGTCTGTCCAGGTCCTGGTCCACTCCAGCGCTGTTTCTGAAGGAGGAATGATGGTTTCTGATTCCACTGCTTCCACGTCCTCAGATCTCGGCTCAGCTATCGACAAGATCATCGAATCCACCATTGGACCTGACATTATGAATGGTAGAAAAGCCTCTTTCCTCTTATTTTTTATCACAGCCAAGGTATTTAATATGGTAGACATTGTCATCTTTATGTTTATGTAGTATTCAATGTCAATATTGTGTTTCTGTTCCTATTTTACAGGATGTATTGCAGTTACGAGTGCAGAGGATGGCAGTGCAGAGACCACACAGTATCTGATACTTCAAGGTCCTGATGATGGTGAGAAAGATCCCTAGAGTTCAAAGTCAAGGGCTGTATGTAGAATCACATACTCTATAAGGTGCTTCTTTTAAGTGATTGAAAAGTATGTTCTTTATGAATGTGTGTCGTATGATTGTAATCCGGACATGACCTACAATGTCAGTTGCATCACTTTACTGACATTCACAAATCCTCTCCTGTGGCCTCATGGGATAGTAAACTGTCCATCAGATGCGCACTTCAGAATTTCATCCGGGAAGTCATAGGGTATCTGGGTACTTTTCACCTACTGTTTTATGAATACTGTGAGTTCGGACATACTTCTCTTTTCACATACTGTTTTTTTTTTACCTACACTCTATGGTTGTTGGGAAACAAAACAAGCTTTGAAATAAGATAAAACAAAAAAAGAATCATAATATATTTATTATATTAATTCACCTCCAAACTTCTGTAATTCATTTTTTCTTCATTTTTAACCATAATCATATTTGTGGACAGTGGTGGTTTTGGAGTCAGAAAGTTTGTCTCTCTGTGCTAAATGACCAAATCCTGTTCCACAGAAAAATACAAATCATATGAGTTTTGAACAACAAGAGCATTAATAGATTATGGCTGATCTTTTATTTTTGGCTAAACTACCCCTACATCCTACATATGGTGCTGTCAATATTTATATTGTAGTAAAATTCCCTCTTTGTCTTGTTCTTCTTATAATCTATGTGACTAATCTAGATTTTAAATGCATAAGTTGTCAATTAGTATATTATTTGACCAAAATGTGCTCGTACAACTACCATTCTCATTGCAGAAAATAACTTTTCAAATTGCCTTAAAGGGATAGTCCTTTAATTTTCTAATTAAATTAATTTTTAAATTAATGAACATTTTCTCCCTATTCTGCCGTTTTAAACCTGTATGAAAAAAAACCCAACATGTTGGTAACTAAACTGTTTCAGTTCCCATTGACTTCCCATGGACAAAAATGCAATAGAAGCCAATGGGAACCGAAACTTTAGTTACCAACGTTCTTCAAAATATCTTCTTTTTTTGTTCCATAGAAGAAATGTATACAGAATTGGAACAACATGAGGGGGAGTAAATAATGATGAAATAGGGGTAATTTTTGGATATTTAATTAGCCATTTCCTTTGTTCACTGTGTGTAGGAGCTCCTATGGTGGCTCAGATGTCTTCCTCTGCTCTGTCAAGCCGCATTGCCATTGAAGCCCTTGCCGATGGACCTACCTCCACCTGCCTGGACCAGGCAGACCTGTCAGAAAACCCACAGGGCAGCGTGGAACCCGACCAGCCTGGACACTCCGGATACCATGAGCATGACGACGGCAGCAGCAGCTGCAGCCACCCGGACCAGCCGCAACACTCCCAGTACATAGAGTGCAGTGGAGGAGACGACCCGGACCAGACCAGAGAGGCTCGGTACATCGAGTGCTCAGGAACCGAACCAGACCAGACCCCACGTCATTCAGGGGTCACCAACTACAACGTGGCAGACTCAGAAGGACCTCTAGGGCGTTATGCAGCAGAGTGCAGTGGTACGAACAGTAGTCCTAAGAGATGCTCGTTTCGCTCCTCCCGGTACATCGTAGAGTGCAGTGATGGCTACTTGGATTATGGTGCTGAGGGTGCGGAGCGGCCGCAGCATTCATGTTATATAGACAGCAGCATGGATGACAGGGAGCACGTCTCGGCATCAGAGCAGGAAGGAAGTGTGGTAGAAGATGCCCAGCACTCCTACTTACCACAGGGCTCACTATATGCCGACGAGGGTGCCATTCAGCACTCACTGGCTGACACAGTGGGATCCCAGCTCACTGATCAAATGGACTGCAATGATAACTTGCCTGGCTCATACATAAGTAGCAGTGGGACCTATTCCACCCACCCAGAGTCTGGGGTGGTGGATGAGCCTGGGCACAGAACCCCAGATATGGCCGAGCTAGAGGAAATGATGGAGGTGGTGATCGTACAGCAGTTTAAGTGTAAGATGTGCCCATATAAAAGTGTCTCCAAGGATACGCTCATCAACCACATGAGAGACAAACACTTTAAACCACCAGGTAAAGTAGGAGGTGCTAATTTTGTCATTTTCAAATGTATTCTTTGTTTTTGATATCTGCCCCATTAATGGTCCTGTCCAAAATGGCACTCTTATACTAGGGCTGGGTGGTATATCGAGGTTGTATGATATATCGATATATTCTTTATAAGCACTGGTACTGGCGGATTTAGGCATTAGGCAATTAACAAACACTGTGATTTAATAGCGCGCAATTACAGTAACATAATACAGAAAGAAATTGTGCAGTCTTAAGTCTCAATCACGTCTCCATTTATGTATGCAGTTCTCTTAAGTTTCTCTTGTTCAGAATGTGCTATCTCATGTAGGTGGTCCAGGCCAAAAGAAACGTGGACGGGGACGTCCTCGAAAATCTGAGGGCAGGGTCAAGAAGGAGGAGCCACCAGAAGAGGAAGAAGATGACATAATTGATGCAGGTGCTCTTGATGATCAAGGTCAGTGGAGAGCAGTTTGCATACTCTATATTTAATTTCCTGTTTTTTTAATTTATCTGCATTTTGCATTCAGGTGACAGTGATTATAAGCCAGCTGATGAAGAGGCCAGGTCCAGCTTGGCTTCCAGTCACAGCACTCCTCCTCCTTCCTGCTCTTCATCATCTTCCTCTACCTCACGGAAACGGCCCCGCAGGACGGTGGGGCCACCCCGCAAATTCCTTCCTGACTCAGGTCAGTGTTAATTCAACATTTCAGGTCTCTAAGAAGTATAATACGATTTTTAAATATTAAACTCAATCTACTTCACAACTAGCATAGGTCTGAGATAACTTTATTATTTTTACCTGTGTAAAAAACAGAGTCACCAGCAGCAACTCAAACAAGCAATGCAGGGGACCCTCGAGCTCCTGAAGAAGCAAGTTCCTCTGGATTGGAGAATGGATCTTCCTCACTATCCAACGGGTCAGCAGTGGAACCAGCCGTCAGCCAGTCAGATTCAGAAAACAAAGATCCCTCAACAAACACAAGCCCTGACGACCTGGAGTTTTTGCCCAAAAAAAGAGGCAGACCGTCTAAACGATTCCTTCAAAAGAAGTACAAAAAGTACATGAATCGCAAGTAAGTAGTACCTGAACTACTCTTTGATCATCCACAACATTTGATTAATTTCACTTGACCGTTTGACACAAAATTATATCTTAGAAAATCTTATAATTAATTTAAAACACATTCTGGGGTCTGGAGTCACAGTTTAATTTTCTTTGTTTTAAAGCAAGTACTACAGATCCCTTAAGCCTCTGCTAAGACCTCATAATTGCTGGATCTGTGGCTCTCGCTTTCTGTCACAAGAGGATCTCAGATTCCATGTGGATTCTCATGAGGGAAATGACCCTGAACGCTTTAAGTGCCTGCAGTGCAGCTACCTCAAACACAAGCCCTGACGACCTGGAGTTTTTGCCCAAAAAAAGAGGCAGACCGTCTAAACGATTTCTTCAAAAGAAGTACAAAAAGTACATGAATCGCAAGTAAGTAGTACCTGAACTACTCTTTGATCATCCACAACATTTGATTAATTTCACTTGACCGTTTGACACAAAATTATATCTTAGAAAATCTTATAATTAATTTAAAACACATTCTGGGGTCTGGAGTCACAGTTTAATTTTCTTTGTTTTAAAGCAAGTACTACAGATCCCTTAAGCCTCTGCTAAGACCTCATAATTGCTGGATCTGTGGCTCTCGCTTTCTGTCACAAGAGGATCTCAGATTCCATGTGGATTCTCATGAGGGAAATGACCCTGAACGCTTTAAGTGCCTGCAGTGCAGCTACCGCTGCAAACGGTGGTCCTCACTAAAGGTAAGAAGTAGAGTCCTTCATCTGACAATCCATAAATCCATAAAAACGGTATTTTATTCCCTTTCATTAGTTAAAGAAAGGACCATTTTTAATGTAATTTAAATGTTTGTATAATATGTACTAATGTCAAAATAAATGTATATAACTATAAAATGGATGTATGTGTCCTATAGGAGCACATGTTCAATCATGAAGGTACAAAACCATACAAATGTGAGACGTGTGATTACTCCAGTGTTTATAAAAAAGATGTGATCCGGCACTCAGCTGTTCACAACAAAAGCAAGTAAGAATTGAGCATGTCTCCTTTTCATCAATCACTCGTCATGAATTTTATTTTGTCAAACTCTTGAGGTCGTCTATATGATTTTTGTGTTTTGAAAAGATTTTTGTCTGTCCACTTGAAATTGTAAAATATTGAAATTTAAAATTCACATATGACAACCTGATTAATGTTTTTAGTTAATGTTCTGGTTTCTTCTCTTTTAGGAGTCGAAAGACAGATATGGTAAGATTCAAGATGTGGCATGATGTATCAGTTTAAGTTAGCTTTGAGTGGTTTGATAAGGAAAGGTATTCATGCAACAGCAGTTTTGCATCAATCTTTCACAGGTTCCCAAAGTGTCCGAGTTTCCATGCCCCATCTGCTGTCGCGTATATCCCATGCAGAAACGCCTGACGCAGCACATGAAGACACACAGCAAAGAGAAACCTCACATGTGTGACAAGGTAAAGTTCTTGTATGCAGCTAGGTGTGTGAATTTTGTTAAACTAGTTGTGATGAATCAGTGAATAATCTAAGCAGACTGTAGTAAGCACTGATAAAAAAAATAGTCTGTACAATCTACATTGGTTCACAATGGTTTTGTGAAATGTAGCCCTGGATATTTGCTATGTTCACACTAATATAAATGTGTTTGCTTTTCAGTGTGGGAAATCCTTCAAGAAGCGCTACACTTTCAAAATTCATCTTCTCACGCACATCCAGAACTGTGGCAACAGCACGTAAGTGAGATGTCAGGACTCAGTGTGACTGTCTGTTCCTCTTAAAAACTGAACTCCACTGGTTAACATAATGTAAAGGCAGCTATTTTTCTCCTCTCCTGTGTCAGGTTTAAATGTGATTTCTGTGAGTACACCTGCAATGACAAGAAGCACCTGCTTAATCACCAGCTGTCCCACACCAACGACAAACCGTTCAAATGCGAAGAGTGCAAATACTCCACGAGTAAAGAGGATTTCCTGGTGTCCCACATTGCCATTAAACACACTGGTGAGTTATGTAGTGGTTAAGAATGTTTAAATGTTGGTGGTAGAAAGGTTTACTGATCATATCTGTCCATCTTCACCCACTGACCAGGTGAAAAGCCCTTCTCATGCGACATGTGCCACTTCATGACCAGACACAGGAAGAACCTGCGGCTGCATGTGCAGTGTCGCCACCCCAAGGCCTTCGATGAGTGGAGCCGATCCCACCCAGAGGAGCCAATTCGCCAGCGCCAGACGTCTGTTTTCACCGTGCAGCAGATTGAGGAACTGAGATCACAGCATGAAACCCAGGAATTTCAAGGGACCATTGTACGTACATAGATATGCATTTTGATGCCCTTGTATTTATCAGAATAGAAGAAAATCCCAGCATCCATATATATATATATATATATATATATATATAATATTTGTTTTACACCTAAAGGTAACAGTGGACCCCATTACTCTCCAAACCATGGAGTCCATAGGGAAAACATCTGTATCTCAAGATGCACTGGGAAACACTACCATCATTTATGAGCAAGGTTAGTAGAACAGCTATCAGTGATTGGAACACACCTAAAATATATGGTGTGCTTATGAATTCATCAATACAGTGTTACATTTGATCTTTACACTTCCTCACAGCCCAGACTACAGACCTCTCAGCTCAAAATGCTCTAGATCTGCTGCTGAACATGAGTAACGCTAGAGAACTGCAGGTACTGGACTGACACACTCACATCATCTACTGGAATATAAAATAATATTAGAAATGTGTAATGTGTATGACATTTATTGGATAAAGTGGTACCAGTAAGTGAATTAAGGTCATATCTATAAAAGTAAAATGTGTCAATTTGGACATTTTTGAATGATACTAATTTGAACAACAACGACACAACTATAGGCCAATGGTGAGTGTGATTTGACCAAGTACAACATGTTCCTGGATCAACATCCCTGTTGATCCAGGAACATCATTCCAATCAACCAATCAGAATTGAGAGATAACTTTTCAGGAAATGTCAGTTTTAGGCTTACAATCAGGATTAGGTGCTTCGACACCCTTGTTAATCAGCTATCATTTCCCTCTGATTTTAGGAATAAATTATGGGTTAGGTTTAGGGGTAGGGATTGGGTTAAGTCTGTATTTTTGGGCAGTAATGTTGATCCAGGATCAACAAAAGATGTTGATCCAGGAACTTGTCTTACTTGGCAAAATCACGGCGACCATAGGCCAATACTGGTGTGTATACAATCAAATCACTGTTTGGCCTCTGAATTGTGCTTTAACACCCCTACAAAAGGCAAAAAAAAGAGCTATTTTAGTGTTACATCCATAATATAATAATAATAATATACGGAGTACACCCCTCACATTTTTGTAAATATTTTATTATATCTTTTCATGTGACAACACTGAAGCAATGACACTTTGCTACAATGTAAAGTAGTGAGTGTACAGCTTGTATAACAGTGTAAATTTGCTGTCCCCTCAAAATAACTCAACACACAGCCATTAATGTCTAAACCGCTGGCCACAAAAGTGAGTACACCCCTAAGTGAAAATGTCCAAATTGGGCCCAATTAGCCATTTTCTCTCCCCGGTGTCATGTGACTCATTAGTGTTACAAGGTCTCAGGTGTGAATGGGGAGCAGGTGTGTTAAATTTGGTGTTATCGCTCTGGCTGTGTTCGAAATGCCATACTATCATACTACTCTTACTATTTCTGCAGTATCCAGTATGTATGCTGTGCATAGTATGCAAATTTTCTGTATGCATGTAATACCCGAATGACCTACTATATTCGCCAGAATCTGTTAAATATAACTCACTGAAATCAGTACAGAAGCTGTTCGGAATGGACAGCTTCTGTACTGTTGGGTCTGTACTACCATACTATATTGCAGTATGCTGTGTGTATACTGTGAATAGTATGTGAATTTTCTGTATGCATGGAATGCCCGGATTACCTGCTACATTGGCTAAAATTTGATGTATGCATCTGAAGACGCTGCATGGGACACTGTTTCCCAGAACGCAATGCGCTTCATGTGACATTTCATCTTCAAACGCGTGAGTGAACTGGAGGTGGGGAAGAGTAATTATAAATGTAACACTTGTATTTGTATGTATATACATATACATGTAAACTACAAACTATCGCTGTGTATCTAAAAACAGTATCGTTAGTAGGACATAAATTGTCATCAAATGACGTCACCTTTATCGTTATAGCACTTTATACAGTACAGATTTTTTCAAAGATATTAAATAATAATTATATTGCAGCAATATAATATATATAAATAAAATATATAAATAAAAATATTTAAATTATGCAAACAGAATTCAATTCCACTGTCAAGCAGCTCTAAAAAGAAATGGAGTGTATTACTCTAAGGACAAATAGACCAATTTGTTGGCAGAGGCTATTTACATTAACTCTGCCCACCAATGCCTGGCTGTTATTAACAGCACTGCAAAATACACTTGCATTTCCGAAGTATCAGTGGCGCAGTGAGTAAAACGTGAGCTGTTTGCTTTTGACGCAGTCGATCCGAGTTCGATCCTGGCTTTTGTCAAACTCATGCTTCTCCTTTCCCCCTCACATACCAGATCAGAAAGAAATGTATTTTCAATCAAAATTAAGTAAATATTTGAAAAGTGGAAATAAAATGCCTCAATAATACAGTGTTGTGTATGCTTTAGGTAGGTTTTTGTCCCAATAAAGTGGCATTCATCTAATACAATTTCTATATACAGTTTATGATAATTTACATTCAATATGTTATTGCATACTGTTTTATAATGTACTACAGTATTGAGGTATAAATATCTGCTCCTGTTGCTAAAGAAAATGCTGCTATTTTAGTGTAAACAGAATTTATCATTATTTGCACTTAGTGTAACTAGAATATATCGCTTTTTAATATATCGCCACTTAGTGTAACTACCAAAAATATCAATAAAAACAGCTCAGTGTTGATTTAGTTCTGTCCAATATGTAAAGTTAATCAATTATGAAATTAGTTCAATTGGGCAATATAGCATTGTTTACACTCTAAAAAATGCTGGGTTGTTTCAACCCAATGTTGGGTCAAATATGGACTAACCCAACTGTTGGGTTAAATTTTGGTTACATTTTTAAATTAACTTTTTAACCCAACAGTTGGGTTAGTCCATATTTGACCCAACATTGGGTTGAAACAACCCAGCATTTTTTTTAGAGTGTACTAGTATGAAGCCTTATTAACAAGCCTTTGTAAAAAGAACAGTTAGCTCATTTGTTTTCTAAGGTAACAACCTTGACAGCTGTGCTGAATTAATGTTCAGTGTTTGTCATGTGACAGCACTTAAGCATACTACTCTGAAACATTTATTGCTTATTGCATACTGTTTCACACACTATTCTTTAAAAAAATAGTAGGCAGTATGCACTGTGTACTGGGCAGTAAGTAGTAAGCAAGTATGCCATTTCGAACACAGCCTCTCATACTGGTCACTGGAAGTTCAACAAGGCACCTCGTGGCAAAGGACTCTCTGAGGATCGGAAAAAAGAATTGTTGCTCTACATAAAGATGGCGTAGGCTATAAGAAGATTGCCAAGACCCTGAAACTGAGCTGCAGCACGGTGGCCAAGACCATACAGCGGTTTAACAGGACAGGTTCCACTCAGAACAGGCCTCGCCATGGTCGACCAAAGAAGACCACTGTGAGATACTGTATATATTAAGTACTTTCCATTGAACATATCTGAATTGGATCTGTTTAACGGGCCTAGAAAAGCACAATAAAAGAAAAGTAATAAATATTGTTATATAAGTTTATATTATAAATTATATTATATATAAAATATATTTGTACTATAACAATAAGCAACAAAACATTTTATAGAAAACAATAAAAAGTTTTGTGATAGAGTATTATAAATTATTTAAAAGAAGACTGAAATTTCAATTTAGCAGAATCTGTGCTACTTTGTCTTTGTCAGAAAAAGGGGGCAAGTTTTCTTTACAAAATAAGCTTTTCTTGTTTTTCTTTTAATGCATGTTTACATAGACTTCATGTGTACAAAACATCAGACATGCTTTACACTTAGGAATTAAATTTTATTTAACTCTACTTTTGATAATGTACAATGCAATACATACTTAGTAATTATAAGTAAGCCATAATAATGATACCAGCCTTTTTATGATTTTAGCTTGCTATTTTTTTGTTCATCTGTATCTTTAAAATCATCACCCTGTTAAACTGAAATTATATGACATCTATCGATATTTTTCTTTTTTTGTGATAAACTGATCAATCTTCTCAGGTGGCAGTGTTGAAACCAGATGGTAAGACCCTGGAGACGGGGTCATGGACCGGAGCTGACTCTGGGAGTGAGGGCTCATCCTTGCAGCCTCAAAAGATTGTCACATTCCATGTGTCAGAGAACGGGCACACTCTGGTGCAGGAGGCGTTTGAGACTGCTACAGGGACTGTGGAGCAAGAGGAGACAACGGATGTATCGCAAGAGGTGACACAGATTGGCATCGGTACATACGAGGGAGCAGATTTCTGTGTGGTGGAGCAGGCCTCCGAAGAGACAGCACACGGGTACTACTGAATGTCAAAAACAGCTGGTGTAATGTCTTTTAATTTCATATAAATCTTTTAAGATGATGCATGTGTTTGGCAGCAGTTTAGAGGAACCCTCAGCAGAGCCTCAGGTCATGGAAGTGAGCACTGAGCCCTTGTCCATCGCTACGCCTCTCAAAGAGAATAAAGAGAGGTTTTATTTGAGTTCAGGCTTGACAGATGGAGTTCTACAGCAGGTAGAGGTGAGACTCGGTTTTGTTACTTCACAGATAGAATAACCAATTGTGTTCCTTCCCAATGGAAAGATTACCTGACTGAATTCTCCTCCTGCAGCTAAGCAGTGAAGCTCCAGGTTCCCCTCCTTTGTGTCCATCACCCCCTTCTCAACAGCTCAACACCAAACGCTTCTCCTGCCGCATCTGCATGGAAGCTTTCCACGGCCGCTCGGACATGGAGAACCACAAGAGAGCGCACATAGACCCCAAAACATTCAAATGCCCCGACTGTGACTTTACAGCACCTTCTTGGCCAGAAGTCAAGGTGTGTTGGTCATATGGTTTGAGTTTTAATTCAGTATCTATGACTTTTTCTGACCTCTACAAAACCTTTTTTTGTTGTGTTAAAGGGTTTTTGTAATGTCTGTTTTTATAATCCTAGTCTCACATGGCCATGCATGCATATTTGAGGCCTCATAAATGCAACAGCTGCAGTTTTGCCTCTAAAAACAAGAAGGACCTGAGACGCCACATGATGACACACACCAATGAAAAGCCTTATGCCTGTCAAGTCTGTGGCCAAAGGTAAGTGAGCAATTGAAACATTATTATTATTATTAAAATGATTATGTACTTGATTTATCTGAGAATTTGTGCTGTTTACATTACTGGTTATACAACACTTCCACTACTTGATGTAAGCAACACATGTACATGCAGACCTCCACAGCCTCTCAGTGCTCTGAGTTTCTCTTTAAGGTTTAACCGTAACGGCCATCTGAAGTTCCACATGGAGAGGCTTCACACTCAGGAACCCTCGCCCCGTAAAAGCTGCTCTGTCCCCTCTCAGCAGACCATAATCGTTAACAGTGATGAAGAAGCTTTAGCCACACTGCAGAGTAAGTGCTGACTTTCATAGTAGGATTGTATTTTGTTTATATAGAAATAATGGATTCACACAGCCCTATTTGGATTTTTTGACATGTCTTGTCAAAGTCATTTTTACTTATGCGTTTACAATATTTATTTTTCTTGTGTTGTTCAGATCTGCAGGTGGGTCAGGCAGTCATCAGTCCGGAGAGGTTGCAGCAGGCTTTGGGTCAGGAACACATCATTGTGGCTCAGGATCAGACGCTTTCTGACCAGGTATTGCACTTTTGCGCAATGCACACAGTCTCATTCTCATCCTCTATGTGATTGACACTTTTTGGCCAACAGAGCAGCTTGTTAATATTTCATGTATGTGTAATACAGAAGATTTTATATCGGGCCTGAGGCATATCAGGTTTTCACGTGTTGCATGTTTCTGACAAAATTCTACATTTCTCAGGAGGAAGCAACATATATTCAGTGATGAAGAAGCTATAGCCACACTGCAGAGTAAGTGCTGACTTTCATAGTAGGATTGTATTTTGTTTATATAGAAATAATGGATTCACACAGCCCTATTTGGATTTTTTGACATGTCTTGTCAAAGTCATTTTTACTTATGCGTTTACAATATTTCTTTTTCTTGTGTTGTTCAGATCTGCAGGCGGGTCAGGCAGTCATCAGTCCGGAGAGGTTGCAGCAGGCTTTGGGTCAGGAACACATCATTGTGGCTCAGGATCAGACGCTTTCTGACCAGGTATTGCACTTTTGCGCAATGCACACAGTCTCATTCTCATCCTCTATGTGATTGACACTTTTTGGCCAACAGAGCAGCTTGTTAATATTTCATGTATGTGTAATACAGAAGATTTTATATCGGGCCTGAGGCATATCAGGTTTTCACGTGTTGCATGTTTCTGACAAAATTCTACATTTCTCAGGAGGAAGCAACATATATTCAGCAGATCACAACAGTAGATGGACAGACAGTACAGCACCTAATGACTGGAGACAATCAGGTCACTGAGGTACAACTCATTTTCTAAGGCTTTATTCAGAAAAGCAGCAAAAATTATATACACTACTACCAGTTAAACGTTTGGAGTTTTTTCAGAGAAACCTGTGAAAAAGAGAAAAAATTTTCAACATTGAAAATAGGAAATGTTTCTTAAGCACCAAATCAGCATATTACAATGATTTCTGAAGGATCGTGTGACACTGAAGACTGGAGTGATGGCTGCTGAAAATTTATATAAAAAACTTTTATATAATAATATTTTAAAAAACTTTTGAACTTTAGTGTGTGTGTGTGTGTGTGTGTGTGTGTGTGTGAGATCATCAAACACATTCAAGACCTTCAGTTGTATGCTGAATGCCCTCTTCTGCCCTGTATTTTCTCAGGTCCAGTATATCATCTCTCAGGATGGAGTTCAGCATCTGCTCCCACGGGAATATGTGGTGCTATCTGAAGGAAACCAAAAAAACTTTTGAACTTTAGTGTGTGTGTGTGTGTGATCATCAAACACATTCAAGACCTTCAGTTGTATGCTGAATGCCCTCTTCTGCCCTGTATTTTCTCAGGTCCAGTATATCATCTCTCAGGATGGAGTTCAGCATCTGCTCCCACGGGAATATGTGGTGCTATCTGAAGGAAACCACATTCAGGTTAGTATGTGCTCTTTCCATCATTCATAACCCCCCTTGGGAATTCCAGAATTCCTCATGGTTGTTGATGAACAGTTTTCTAATGGCTGGGAACAGACTCACCTGATCTGTTGCTGCAGCATGAAACGCATTTTCATTATCATTTGTGGTCTGTAGTACGCTATATTTCATCATTATGACAAAAATAATTCTGATTGTGAATTGCAGATGGAGGATGGGCGGATCGCTCACATTCAGTATGAGCATGACGGGACGTTTCTGCAGGAGCAACAGGTTGAACCCAGAACGGATTACACATGTTTTTTTTTTATATTACAGCTTATATTGCGCTGCATTAAAGTTGTGTTTGAATTACAGTAATTACAGCATGATAACTTTGATACTTTGAGCTGTTCGTGTCTTCCTACTTGATTCTAAGGGGCATAATGCTAAATGGCTCAATATGCAACTTTGTTGTCAATGACAGCATATGAAGCCTGAAATGCTGTTTTAATAAAGTGACATCACTCAGGAATATAATACCATTGAAAAGTTTTATGTTGGTAGGAAATTTTAATGTTTCTATGCTCCCTAAAGCTGCATTTATTTGATCAAAAATAGACAGTAATACTAATTTTATTAAATATTAAAGCAGCACTATGAAACCTTTTCTGTGTTCAAAATTTGCAAAATGTATATAATGAGCGAGTACATCATGAATTCATCTTCCAAACCGCGTTTTCTCTTATTCCGAATCACTACGGTACACTTATAATAAGTACTTATATTTGGACTATTGTAGCCTGGCCGGGTCGTCACCGCTGCGGAGTTACACATACCTGCGTGAATCGCCATAAACATAAACTTAGAGAAGTAGCTCCGGTTGGAATGTTCTACCGCGGGATTTGTGCAATTCTCTTTATTAACCGCTAGAGCGCCAGAAGTTACATAGTGCTGCTTTAACAAAGTAATAGTCTTAACTGTCACTTTTGATCAGTTTAATGCACCATTCATTTGGATCATTGATTTCTTAAATAAAAATAAAAAAAGACCTCAAACTTTTTTTCAACATTACCTAACTGACTTTAACAGTGAAAATGAATGTGATGCGTAATGTGTTGATTTAATCTGATTCATGAGTAAATCTCTTCTGTGTTGTGTGCCAGATTGCTCTGTCTCAGGATGGACAGATCCAGTACGTCCCCATCACTGCCGAGCAGCAGGTTGTCGCCTCTGAGGACCTGGAGGCAGCCGCCCATTCTGCTGTCACTGGTATGACATTACACCTTCACATTACCTAGTTTTCTTCACTCAAAAACCAAGAACAGAAAGTTTTAATACTACAACCTTCTGGTGACGTTTAAGAGAATCAGAGGTGATGTAAGTGATGTGTGTTTGTGTGTGTGTAGCTGTTGCAGATGCAGCCATGGCTCAGGCTCAGACGGTTTACACCGAGGCCACACCTGAACAACTGGAGCAGCTGCAGCAGCAGGGCATCCAGTATGACGTCATCACTTTTACTGAGGAGTAGAAACAAGACACACACACACACACGCACACACACACAGATCATCTCAGGCTTGTCTCAGACGACTGCAGTGGACACTGCAAACTCTGACGATCACAAGTAACAGTTGTCTTCTTCCTGAGTTATTCAGTAAGAGGGTGAATGTACAGTTAGATCCTCTCTGAAAATTATACGACTCATGCCTTTGTAAATATTTAAAGCAATTTATCTTTGTGTGCCTACTGTGTTTTGCCTTGTAAAGAAAAAGAAACACAAAAGCCAAGAGCTGCCTGTATAGAAAATCCCTGTATTTAATTCTAAGTGTCGCTGTGATGTACTACGATGGATGCTACTTCAGTGAGTGTGTAAACAGTAGACTGGAGGATTGATGTCACATTGTTATGAAACCGTTCTTAGCTGTAGCTGAAGTGCTGTGTAAAGGAGGGTTGATTATTTGTTTTCATTTTACGTGAAACGTACCGTTTCATCATTAGCTTCTTAAGTTTTAGAGATTTGTTTTTCTTTCAGATGGCTACAGAAGTGAACTTAAAATGCATACCAAATAAATCACAACCTCTTTATCTTAACTGATTGTTGGTTTTCTTGAAGTCATCATGCTACAGTTCAGGTTTGACAAAGCTGTTGGACATGATAATAGGGAATGGAGTGTAATAGAATATGAAAACATGTAACATTAATTGCACTTGTGTACATTAAGACATCTTGCTGATTTTCAAGAGCTTTTTCAAGAAGACATGAATACCAAGCTGTATCAGGTTAGAAGAAATTTAAATGAACTTGTGATCAAATCAAAGTGTTAATGTTGTCTTCATCTCTTCTGCATTTGCATCTGCTTTTATGCTCAGTACCAAAGATCAGGTCCATCCCAATTAAAAGGTGGGTTTTTGTTCACTTGGTTGTGACATCAGCTTTAAAATTGAATATATCTTTGCAGAGATAAGGTTAATAGGCTAACGTGTAATGTTGTGGTCTGTCATTGTATTTGCTCAGTTTCCACTGAGTGTTCATTACAGTAAATGCAATTTTCATTTGTTTTACAGACCAAGGGTGGCGGCGATGTGACTTTCTATTGTATTCTATCATTTTGCAGATATAAGTATTAAATTTAACCCTGGATATTTATTTAACAGCGATGATAAATCTTCTGTAGATGAGACCTTTGCAATTTCCAAAATATAATTTTTTTTTGTTTAAGTGTTTGATTACCAACAAATACATTTTAACAACACCACCTGACAGCGTCTGACACGGTGAGATTTCCTGTTAATTTATTTTCTCAGGGGTTCATCATGGTCTGGTATTTCAATAGTTTGTTCCTCAATTTGAAAAGAGATTAAAATAAAATGTTCAAAAGGGCCAGTCCAACTTTTTGGGAACATTTAGATCAATGGGAAATATTAGATGGAAATTCATTTTCTTTCTTCTTGTTCTACTGAATAACGGTGAGAATGGTTCTTGTTTTTTCTGTTTTTTATTTTTTTATTTTATGAAAATTATGAATTAGACTGAAAACATTTCTAGTACTGTATGTTTTTTTTATATTTAAAATAAATACCAGGATTGTTGTAGATAAATTGTAAAAATGTTTATGAATTAACCTTAATTGAATTTTCTTTCTTCTTGTTCTACTGAATAACAGTGAGAATGGTTCTTGTTTTTTCTGTTTTTTATTTTTTTATTTTATGAAAATTATGAATTAGACTGAAAACATTTCTAGTACTGTATGTTTTTTTATATTTAAAATAAATACCAGGATTGTTGTAGATAAATTGTAAAAATGTTTATGAATTAACCTTAATTGTTTTACTTGTACTTAAGTAGCTGTACTAAATGTACCTTTATCAATAATACAATCATTTTATAATTATCATAATAATCCTACAAATGAAATGATGTCAAGCAGCAGTAAACAATTGGATTATGTCTATAATCTCTATTTTTAAGAGATATTAATGTTCAGTAAATATTTTTCAGGAATGAATTCAACAGCAGGGCTCTGTTTGCTTAATTCATCAGAGGAAATTATTTTTAAATATTTATTTCAATCATATTGTAATAGTTATGAAAAAGCTTGCTGCATGTGTGATCAGTCGGAGTGCTTCCTCTTAATAATAGAGGACAAGTTGCCTCCCTGTATAGAGGAAGAATATTCATCACTAATTATGATGGAGAATTTGAAGTAAAAATGACGAACCTGAGCATAATGGATGCTGGCAGATACAGATGTGGTGTCAGAGGCTTCCCTGCCACCTATCAAGATGTTCAAGTTACTGTTTCTGGTAAGACTTGGAACCACTTCTAAATTAAAGCTTCTGCGTTCATTGATTAATCATTCGGAAATCTGAAGCATCATAAATGAGAAACAGTACTATCTGTCTTATGTGCTATGTGTTGGTAATGCTCATTTGGAGCTTGTATTCTTATAATTGTTAAATAATAAATTGTGAAATATTATATTCTTCATTAAAAGGCTCAGTGGCATAAACAAACCTCCCCTACCAACAAAGTTGCCCATTAAACCAGCAGTCTGAACCCCTTACAGCCATGGTTTTTGAGAAGGACACAAGAGAAACTCACTCAATTTTGTCACATATAGCTTATATGAAGCCCTTAAAACTGCAACTCTTCAAGGGATGGGTCACCCAAAAATTCTCATCCTTATGTTGTTCCATGATTCACTTTCTTCTGCAGAACACAAAAGAAGATATTTTGAAGAATGTTGCGGTCCAAACAGTAAAAAATAAAATAATAAATAATAATTAATTCTAAATTATTCTAATTTTCTTTTGTGTTCCGCAGACGAAAGACAGTCAAACAGGTGTAGAATGACATTAGGTGGAGTAAATGACGATTTTGGATGAGTTTCCTCTTAATATTCATTAACCTCTTTAACATAACATGTTAATCAGTGACAGCTGGAGAACATCCTACAAGCTAGCTGCTGTTCTCAGTAGTGTGGTGTTTGCTGTCGTCTCAGCGACACTGCTTGTGTTTCTTCTAAAGACTTGGAAGAAGAAATCCACTGGTTGGTAGAACCAAAATGCTCAGCAAATTTGAATATAATGTGACCGATTCTTAAATCTAATGAATGAACATAATATATGATTTTCACACTCAGGTAAATATGGAACTTGCTGTCCTCTCGACACCATGGTGGTAAGCGGTTTATGCATCTGACTCATGACCACATGGATGACATCTTAAACATCTTAAAACTCATGTCCCAAATATGATTCACTTTACTTAACAGGAGGTGACTTATATTCTGCAGAACAACCCTGCAGATGGACAGATGGTGGAGGACCTTATGACCAGGCACAGTGAAATCACTGAGGTACAGCTTCTGCTTCAGTTTTACAAGAATCACTATAAACAGGTTCAAAACCCTCAGTCAGATGGACTCATGATCAAATCCCAGTCTGACCGTATTTGTCTCCATCTCTTCTTCTGTCTTCCATTGCCCAGGTCCAGTATGTGAGTTCAACGTTTACATCTTGTGATGCACTCTCAAGGCAACCACGTTCAGGTTACACTGTAAAAAATGCTTCTTCAATTAGTTATAGCTACTTAAATTTATATTTTATTTTTATTGAGGTAACTATCCAGCTTAACTAAAGTTTTAAACTAATTTTAATTTCAAGCATGAACACTGACTTTTTTTTTAGTTAAAATGATAGAATACCTCATCTTTTTTAGCATGTGCTATTTGGCACAGTGTATCCGTAACCACAATTTCTGCTGAATGTTTTCCTTCATAATTCTGCAGGAACTGTAGATGTAAATTGTGTAGCTTAATAGTATAGTGCTATTTTGTCTTTTTCTTTCATTACAAACACTATAGGCGACTTACTGTAAAAAAAAAAATTTAGTCTAGTAGTAATTACCAATTATAATGGGATTCCTGTTTTAAATGTTCTGTAACAGCAGCTTGAAAAACATTTACTGTTTCACTCTTGGCCTGTGTGCTACAGCTTCATCAATGAAACGATATAAATTGTAATTTTCTTCTCACAATGACAGTAGCGAATCAGCTCATGGGGAAATATGAATAATTAATCATAACTAATTATAATTAATTATAAATATTTAGATCCGCTGTAGATATTTACTTGACCTCACAGGGTCAACTGTCTGTCATTTCTAAGAACGTTAATTTCCTGGTTAAGGGAAATTACTTTCTTACTGTATGAATAACTGATTTGTTAAATCAAATGAAAAATTGTGTGTTTCATTGGTCCAGACGCTACAACTATGAGAATGATGATTCTGCATGCAGCAGGTTGGATATAGAAAAACACAAGAAAACATTTTTAAATCTCTTCTTGGTCAGTTTCTTGATTGATAGAGACAGTAGCCTGTGTCTCACTCTCAGAAAAAAAGGTACAACAGCTGTCACTGGGGCGATACCTTTTCAAAAGGTACACTTTTGTACCTTTTAGGTACTAATATGTACACTTTAGGTACTAATATATACCTTTAAGGTACCATTATGGACTCTTTTGGTACAAAGGTGTGCCTTTTGAAAAGGTACCGCCCCAGTGACAACTTTTGTACCTTTTTTCTGAGAGTGTATTATCATCAAACTAGTATGGCCTTTAACCATTTACCCAATAAAGTTGATCCCTTAAATGTTCAGTCACCAGAATATTCAGTTCTATAACATTCTCAAATGCTTGAACGATAACTGAGGGATGAAAACAACTGACATGTAGACCAGAGGTGATGTAAATCAAAGAAGGAAAAAACCTGTGAATGAATGAATGAATGAATGAATACGTTTGACATTTTACAGACAGATTTGACAGACTGTTTCTAATGACAGATACAAAAAAATGTATTGTCAGCTTTATAGAAAATAATTATTTGACACAATTTATTTATATTTTCCACTGTATAAATGAGGCGTTATTCATTAAAATATATAGCTGTAGGCTATATACTGTATATAGCTTAAAGGTAGCATGGCAACCTGTGATGTAAATTATGATTATATGTGTTTATCTGACAGAATTAGCAAGACTTTAGAGGCCACTGCTTTGCTACTTTAAGCAGCACAACCAAAACACACCAATTGTGAGAATGTATTTAACAATATTTTGTGACAATCTGCGCTGTAGCTAAATTGTTCATGATAATTGATCATTTGTTCTCATTTAATGCAAGCATCACGTATTGTAATTTGATGGTGTGATTGAGGGCATGATGGAGAACTTGAACTCGACTGGCATTCTAAGTTGAGACATACACTGATTATGATGAACAAAGGTCTTTCAAACTCTATTCAAGCCCAACAGACAATTTAAAAGTAACATTTCTACTTGTCATGACGTTAGAAGACTTCGTTTTTATATATACAACTTTGATGTGGTTGACCCATAAGGACATAGAAACACACAGGATGACAACTTGTTATGCAATAATTATAATGGCAATAATTTTATTTTGGATGAACAGAGAAAGTTTCAGGTATGAAACTGTAGTTAGATGTCGAAAATCAGTGAAAACCAGATTTTGCAATCCTGTACTTCTTTATAGCAGCAGTTAGACCCATCAAAATCCAGCAATAGTCTTTGAGCGAGGAAACATAAACATGTGGTGACGCATGTCATGTGTAATGCATTATGTTAGTATTGAATAGGATTTAAGGGACACTGGGTTAATCAAGGCCACTCAAATGAATCAAGACTAGGTCTACCACCTTCCACAAACCATACCAATAAATTCTGCAATGTCATTTTATGGCGCCCTTGCATTGTCTTCATCCAGATCCTAGGCAGTGTGTTGACCTGTCCATAGCAGGTCTCAGAGGTGAAGAGAATCCATTGCATTCACTGCAGAGTTCAGAGGATCAGTCTTTCATGTTATTATTGCAAATTCTCTGAACTGAAACTCAGATTGAACCGGTCATACAGAAGTGTTAGAGACTGTTAAACAGAAGTGAAACTTTAAAAAAGGCAGTCATATAGTCATATTTTCTTTATAAATCTTTAAATAGAAAATGACCGTGACTGTTGTGTGCACCAAGTGAAATATGTTTTAGTTAGCCTGCTAATTTAATATTGACCACCATTCTCAAAATCAAACTGGTGAGTCTACAGTCACTATAAACAGTTGTGTTTATATTTTATTTTATTAAAACAATTTTGTATAGAACTTTTCCAATTTAATTTGTAATATTACAATATTATGGCATTTCATGGCATTTCTACAGTTATTTTGTCTTTACTGGACAAATATTGTAATCATAATTTTTTTTTAATTAAGCATCAGATATTTAACATGAAACGTGTTTTTCACATACACACACCCAGCACATACTCAGACAGTGAGAAAAGCACAAAGACCACTCAGACTGATAATAATTTAATTACCATAATTAAGCTTTCAACAAATTCACAGCATATTGAAGAAAATATGATTCCCGCCTAAGCACATTCCTTACAAGATGTCTGTTTGCATGTGTACTCACATTAAGGTGATGAAACTAACTTTGTTTTTTACTATCAAGTGTAGTGGATGCCAAGGTAAACCAGTGATTCTGAGGTAGACCTTGTGCCACGGTGGATAATGTATGTCAGAATTTCTGGGGCAGCTGGATAACAGCATTTTTGTAGTGCAAAGTGCATGAGAGTGAAAAATGAACATGACCAGAAAGGTACTATGGCACTTGTTATTAATCTTCTTGTGCTGTTCCTTTTCAAGTATTCCCCACCTTCATTTGTCTCTTTCTCACATGTTTCCAGTGTTAAAAGTCTATGTTTTTGAAGTCGCTGGTACAGCGATATCTGTTGTCGCTATACCTGGTGCAGACCAGATGTGGCAGGCAGGGGCAAGTGTGATGTTGTCTCTTGCCAGGGAAAGGAACCTGGAATTGGAAATTGACTTTTAGATCAGCAATGCATAGATTATGAAAACATAAATTGTGAATTATTTACATTTTGTGTGTATATTTTTAAGTCTGCCCGCTGTAACGATATAATTTTAATTAAATATTTTCAGCCATTAGGTTAGCTAATCAAGATACATTACAAAACTCTATAGGGTTAGGTTTCTGATTAAGGATCTTGTCAGTTTTACTAATCATCAATGAGTCACAGACACCCTCCAAATCCGTTTCTCTTCACCTTAAAACCTCAGCTGAATGGCAAAGCTTCTGTATCTCCGTATCAGTCTGAGACTGTCCGACAGAGTGATAAACAGCCCATCTGTGAGACATTCGATCGATATCAGTTACTCTTATCAGCAGATTCTTTTAAAGCCTTTCTCACTCATCTCTGGCAATCACCCATGTTTACTCCACGATCCGATCAGCTGTTTAAAATGAGATTGCAAACTTGTTTCCAATGTGTTTCTTTTTTTAAGTTAAAAGCAAACAGCTCCCAATGACGAAAAGAACGAAACTCATACAGGTTGAGAGCAACTTGAAGGTGAGTAAATGATTTACATTTTTGGGTAAACTATCCCTTCAAGAGTTCTTTGGCCGTCTGTATAAGCTGTATTGTCCAGTCTTACTAGTCTAAGATAAAATTGTCTTTCTCTTTTGATCTTTCCTCTGTGTATCTCCTGGTTTCTATTATTTTTTCTTTCAGTTCTTATAACAGTTAGGCCTGGGTTGCCTCAGGTCAGCCAGTCAAATCACTGCTTTCATATTCCAGAGGGGCTGTGTGTATCTGTATACCTTGTGGCTGTACGGGTGGCATTCGTCTCCTTCCAGCCCCTGTGGTGTGCACATACGCAGGCCCCTGAGCCACAGACTCACAGCACAGCACAGACCCACACCACACTGCACATCCCTGTCACATGCCTGACACACAAACACAACACAACATCAGTCACTTACGGTATAGCATTCATTCCCAGTGCATATAAGATCTTGTCTTTGTTAAGGTTCATTTGTACCAATGATAGAGTATTTGCTTTTTTAATGTATCTACGTTACCCCATGCCAAGAGTGCAAAATAGATTATTTTATTAAACAGATTTATAAATACATTTAAATGATGCTTCTCTCTTCTGCTCAGGTGTCTCATTAAAGAGAGAGGAAGCTACTTTCTTGGTGTCTCTTTTCACACACCCTGTAAAAAATTATATGATCAATAAAAATTAAGCATTATTTAAGTGAATCCGTGCAATAGTGATATTTAATATTCTACATGAAATGACAATGCTAAACGATATGCGGTTTAATATAGAGTTAAATGGAGGATGTTAATTGAGGATGTTGGGGCTATAAAAGTATAGAGCAAAAAAGGTTGGGGCAAAAACTGATAAAATACAGAATAATATGTGATAGAAATGCCAAATTATGTAGGAAAATGTGGAAAAATGTTCAAACATGTTCAAAGATTTGATTATAAAGAAATTGTTTGTATTATTAATATTTAAAAAAAATTCTAATACAGTTACATTTAATTTGACATATATTGGCTTATGAGCAAACATGCTTTTTAAACAATTAGCCTGAACAAGCAAAATTAAGGCAAACCATAAATGAGCTGAATCCATTATGGGGACAAGAAAAAATGCCGCTTACTTTTTACCATTAACTATTGAAATTTATTATCAAAACCAGCTAAACACGATTGATTATGTATAATTGCATAAATAAATGATCTATTCAACTAAGACATCATTAAATAATACAATGAAGTTGAATAAAAGTAAATCCTGTGAGATGATTGATCAGACTTACCCCTGTGATGACGGCACATCTGCACCAGCTCAGGGACAGCAGGAGCACAGACAGAATCAACACTCTGCTCATAACAGCAGCGGGACACAAACACACACCACAGAACACTAAGAGCTTGATCGTTCTTTTTTGTGTTGTTCTAATTCTCCCTATTGATCTCTAGTCTGTCCTGTGGAGCTCCTGGAGGATTCAGTATGGCCCTGAGATGATTTCACTTCTCTGCTGTTCTTGTCCTCCTGTCTCAGAGTGTGGAGTCTTTGGTAACTTCTGAAATAAGGTCTGAGGTCTGACTCTGTCTCTCTCTTTCTTTCTCCATCTCTCTTTCTCTTTATCTCCCCTCGCCCCTCTCTTACCCCCACCCACCCACACCTCCGCAGGGACTTCGTCATCTCTTTCTGTATGACGCTGGACCGGATGATGGAGAAGAGACCTCACTGGACTTTCACAGTAAGCATATCCTTCCTAATGACACCAGCTAGAGTAGTGCATTTTTCATCACATTTGAATCACATTTGTGTGGTTATAAATCAGCTGAGTTAAATTTAGAACAGCATTATTTGCCCCTAAAGCCCCATCAATAAGCCTCAAGAACCCCTTCATTGAATTCTGAAATGTGCTTATATTGTCAACTCATTTTATACTGAATATCATTTAAAATAAGAAGTTATTTTTCAATTTAATAAAATCACAGCTGATATATGAGTGGGAAAAGACATATATTCTGGTACGAGTGTTGTCCACACTAATTTATAAGAACACACAAAACAATATTTTGTTTATTCACTTTTTATTTTATTTCCTTTTCTCTTTTATAGTTTTAACCAATCAAAATCTTTCCAAGTACCCCTGGGAATCACTGGAGCTCAAATCGCTATAAAATATTTCAGTAAATCCTCCAGTTAATCTTTATAATGTTTTATTTATTTATTATTTAGATTATCAAATGTATTTTTGCTGGCCAAAACACATATTAAATATATGATATGTCGCAAAAAGTTAAGCTCAATTAAATATATTTTTTTAATTAAAAATATATTTAGTTTCAACCTTCATATTATAAAATATATTTCAATATTCATTCATTCATCAATTTTAGGGGCAAGAAAATACATTTCCAGTCTTCCAGTAGCCTACATTTAGGCTAAAGCTAAAAACTTTGGGCTATATATACATAAGTGGTTTAATAATTATTATAAATTTTTTTAAATATTGTAATACTGTATGTTCCTTGCTTATTTTTGTTCAAATATGTAACACACGTGTTATAGAATACAAATAAAGGTTTACATTAAATGTGACATGTGAATGTATTTTGCTGGATTGTAATGTATCGAGAGCAAAGTATATTTTTAAATGCTTTTTAAAATATATATTAATATTTTTAAAATATATTTAATTTAAAAATTAATATATTTTTGGCTTTTTTTTATATTTCGAAAATATTTAAAAATATATTTCAAAATACTTTTTCCCCTGCCATATGGGTAATTTTAGTAGTTTAGTAGTATTTGCAAAAAATTCCATAATTTATGCAACTTTTAAATGAATATTTTAGGTATATTTGTATATTTTAAAATATGACAGGATTTGTAATGATGTAAGAGCTGTGAGGAGTCTGAAATTCTCAAACAATAATTTGAAAATATATTTTCAAAATGATTTACTCTATTATCAAAAAGTAATAGTTCCTCGCACCTTCATCATCCAATATCCTCTATGCATCCGGTTTAATGCACGGCTTGTTAAAGTCATTTCAGTTTTTTTCCCGTTCCCTCGTTCACTTCTCCACTAGGCACTTGTTCATTTTACAGGACTCCACGAGCCATAATTATCACCTTCTCATTTGAATCATTAGGATTCATCACCCTTTACAGTACCAATGTAACGTCAGACTTGCAGCCAAGTTTCAGAGTACCAACACAAGTCAAGTAAGTTCATAGGAAATGAGTCATCAGCGCAAGAGGTTGACGAGAGAAACATTTATTTTTGCTTCCTGACAATATGATACAGCTCGCAGGTAAATCACAACAAATTAAGCACTTGTCAATTCATTTGAGACGTTTAAGCCTACAGTCACTTCATGACATAATATGCACTGTCATTCACGGACAATTTCCTATTTACAAGTCTTAAATGTGCCAGTCAGGCACAGACGGTTAAACGCATTCGACATCATGTCCTCTCAAGCCTGAAAACTTCCTTGACCCAGCAGTAACAAGAGTAATTACATCTCATCATGGACACATAAGCCCTACTCACTACAAACAGTATGTTTCACATGAAGTGACTCTTTAAAAATAAGGACTCTTAAATTTCTCGTGTCAAATTCAACCTGGTCTTGTCTTTCTGCTTTTGCCACCATAAGGTCATCGGAAAGGCCTACAAGGCATCACTGCTCCCGTGGAAATTCACACAAAGCTCTGCAGTTTTATGCAGAATTGGAATGCCTTCCATTCATAAAAGCTGTTAACATGTTTGTTTATAAGTATTTTAATTGTGCTTTCAGCTAACAATACATATGACATCTTACATGGCCTTATAAAAGCCTTATAAAGGCATCTTATAAAGTTCAGCACGCTCTTTTTATCAGTGTCAGAACTAACAAATGAAAATGTGGATATAGCCTGTATGAACTGCTGATCATCAAAGCCCTAGGGATGGAGATACGTGATGAAATGGAGCTATACAGAATCAATGAGCTTACTTGAAATTATAGCTAAATAAAATATCCGACTTGACGGCAATTAGAGTGAAGGATAGCGGGGTAGAAAATGTCAGTCCTATCTGTTGAGATTTTATTTACGTTTAGCGAGAGCATGAAAATGCCATTGGTTAGTCAGCAGTGCATTACTTGACTGCAGTGAAAGTGATTGATGTCACTGACGCCCAGGCCACGTAATTACATTGCAACTTTTTGCCCTGTCAGCAGACCAACTTGGCTCTAACTGCACAGGACTGGGCAGAAATCATCAAGCGTTGCCGGCAGGGGAGAATCCAAGTTAGCAAGAGCCTGAAAGCTGTTAAGCATAACTTCATAATAAATGCAGTTTGAAAACTGAGCCAAAAAAGGAAAGAAAATAATTGTTTAAATTAAATTGAATTTTAAATTAAATTATTAATGCATAGCCTATAATGTTTTATATTAATATTTGCTCAATAATTATTTTTGAATTATTTTGAATAACGTGCCATTTTTGGCAAAATAATCCCATTAATTAAATGTCTGTCTTTTGCAGTAGCAGTAGTATGTCAAATGGACCTCATATCAAAACTGTGATATCCATAAATAAAAGGCTGCATACATTCTGGAAACATTAACCTGCTCGGATGGGCTCTAGAGGGACAGAAATGGTCGATGTTGCTCTGCCTCATTCCATTTGCATGTATATTGAGTTCAAAAACCTGATTTATACTATACACTCTGCACAAATTGTGTAGTGGTAAGCTGTACAGTATATGTTACACAGTTATGTAAACATATATGTTATATAATGGATATGACCAAAAAAACTTTTTTTTTTTTTTTTTTTAGAAGTGATTCTTAAAACAGGCTCACAAAACACAAAGGAGAGTACCTCAATATCATGAGTTCAAAATGGAGAAGACAGCATTGGTTTCTGATAAAGAACTTCTGCTCAAATACAATTGATGGTGAGGAGCAGGACTGGTCTTTTATTCTGCTCTTGGTCAGAGCATGAGGTTGTCTAGACTCTAGAGAGATATCAACAGTGAACATTCACACATTGCCCTGGGAGTTCTCATTGACAATGACAGCTAAATGTTAGCTGGATGTATTTGCCCTTTAAAGATTTTTTTAGGAATGTATTATTTATAAAAAAGGACATAGAGGAAGAAAAAGATGTCAATCTAGCCACTGAATCATATGTGATCATCCACTAAATAACAATACAGTGCTGCAGCCATGACCTTAAAACACTGACTAATTCACTATGAGCTCCCTCGAGATTTTCCTATGGGTTTTAATAAGGTTTTATTTATGTATAAAACTAGGTCTGTGCACTGTGCATGGCTGTCTTTAGGGCAGTGCAACTGGTTCGGTAGCACGTTTCTGGGTTTTGACATCACGGTTGCAGCACTCCATAGCCCTGCAGGAACATCCATCTTAAGCTGGTTGCTGTGTTTTAGTACATTGTAGCTGGTTTGTGGTTCAAGCTGGTAATAAATCACTTTGGTCCAGCAAAAACTAAGCTATCAGCTCGTTAGTTTTCCTGTCGTATGTCTGTTAAACTGTATCAAATTAATATTTATTTCAACCCATAATGCATTACAGGCTACACAAAGAGGGTTAGGCTGCTAACAGTATTTTCTTATTTACTGTCAAAATTAGACTTTGAGCTAGATGGCGCTAAATCATATTCGCTTTTAGTATTTTTTCCTTAGAGAGTGCCGTAGCGTTGGAGTCGCGTGTAATGTCAGCTGACACCCCGGAAGTGATACAAATAATAAATATCGCTGCTACTCTCTCCTCTATATTTATTATTTCGGTTGATTTACAGACATTATTAAAGCCGCTATTATGGAGGGTGCACTGGAGCAGCATCTTGATGATACGTACGTTAAAATGTATCATTCCCCCCCAAAACATAGGCTATATAACATTTTAGGTGATGCTTTACTAACCTGTTTTCTTCCACTAGAATGAAAAATCCTGCCATTGTTGGGGTTTTGTGCACAGACGCTCAAGGCCATAATCTAGGATGTAAGTATCATTCTGTCTCATTTATCCACTAGGTCATGATGACAGGATAACTGTATTTGAGCAGTTTGCATGTGCATTTTCCCCCAGCAACATTCATGTTTACGTAAGTGTACAAGGAAAGGTTTAGCCAAAAATATAGATAAATGCAAAAGTTCTGAATGTGGTTCAGTTCCGTTTACTTTCATCAAACTGGGCATGTTATTATTTAAAATTAACAACTGGGTCAATATCACTGTAGGGTGCCTTTTGGTGTCCTGTACATAAGTAACTCATTTGCCGTGATAACTTAACATAAAAATGACTATGAAAGGGTGTGTTATATTAGGCTAGGTTTTTATATTCACATCAACAGTATTACTTGGTTCTTTAGATACATTTTCTAGATTTTGTTTTGTTTTGTTTTGTGTAAGAGGATGCGTGTTATTTTGCTATGTCCCATGCACTGCTCATTAAATTTGAATGATAGTAGAATATCGTCAAATCATAAAATACATTTTTTTTAAATCTCCTTTTAATATTTTGTTAAATAAGGGATTACTCAATTTGAGTGTATTGATCATTTGGTACTAAAAACCATATTTTTATTTAATAAAAAAGAAGAGTTTGTCCATGTCCCTTGAATGGTTGTCCACTATTGGGGAATCCGCCCCTTTAAGAAAAGGCCATCCCCTTTAGTGACATCAGGACAACAGATTATTTTCTCTTCAGTGGCAGGAATTTCATTGGCTGAGGTTAGTAAATTGGTGACTAATTGACAAATTTTGTTTGTATGAGTTTGCTTACTTGCTTTGTCAAAGCTTAACATGTCCACCCTGTCGGCATAAAATATGCCAGAATTGATTAGAATACAGTATTTTCAAAATATGTAAGTTTAAATATACCAAATTCTCTTCAACAACCAGACTAAATATTTAGCTAGTCACAGTTTGTTGTAAGCTAATATGCTAATTGAAGCTCAAAATGTCCACTCTGTCGGCCACTTAGACTCGATAGAGTGGACGTAAACATGACAGGGTGGACATAGCATTCATTTGTAGTTAATATTGCTAAAAACTCAAATGAATTAGGGGCGGGGGGTATATCAATGTGATTGAGGATGTAATTATATTATTTCTTATTATTATATAATTTTTGTAATAACTGTTTAGGAAAGGGACATCATACCTTTCAGAAAATATAATTTGCATCTTAATTTTGCAATGAAAATGTATTTAACAGTAATAGTCCATGACAGGGTGGACATATCTTATGGTTTATGCTTCGAATAATGGCCCATAATTATCTTTAAAAAATGTGTGGGAGCTCAGCTCATATGTTTCTATAGTACTTGAGTGTCTACTATTTATGATATGACATAAAGCGAATGGGAAATTAAAACCAAATTTTTTGAGTATTGTGAGGGTTGAAAGGCACTCTAAGGTGATATTGACCCAACTACAACCCAAACTAAAACTATGCGTGTGTATTTGTATTTATTTATGTTAATTGAAAAAAATACAAAAATTCATATGAAACCTAAATGAAGAAGAAGAAAAAAAGAAACTAAAATATGTTTAAGTTGAGGCCCTAAAATTACTCAAAATTAAGCTAAAAAGAAAATTGAAAATAGAAAAATAAAAGCTAATTCTTAATGAAAACTACAAAGGTGTGTGTAATTAGTTTTTTTTCAACTGCTTCCATTTTCAAAACTTTGCCTCTTTTTTTTTCTTCCAAAACTTTACACACAAATCCAAGAATTGCACACGCAAAATGCCTCGCATCTCTTGCAAAATGAAGCACTGCATTCAAAACATCTCAAACACATCTCAAAAGCAAACATTTGTCTTATGTTGCAAACACCTTTGTCAATATTATATTGTTTGTGATATCATATACACACACAGTTATTCAAAACCTAAAGCTCTTCTTTTATAAGCTCCTATGTACATTTCTGTACAACATTGAAAGTAATTGGCAGAGAGATGTTGAAAAATTCATGGTAAACATGAAAGCAAGATTGAAACCAAACTTTGTTTTACTGTATTAGTATTACACAGTACGAAAGGCCTATTCTAAAGCCATGATTGGTTGGTGTTAAGTAAAGCAATGTTTGCACATGTGAGGAGTTAGTGTGAGGCACTGATGAATTAGTGTGGCATTTTGATTGGTTGTTTGAAAAAGGAAATCAAGATACTTCCTGTTAGATTTTTGTGTTACATAGAGAATTGTCTGTTGTTTTTTTGCAAAAAGTGTTTTATGAAATTAAAAAATTGAGTCAAAGGCAGAGAATAAGTATATGGTTTTGCAGATTTGGTGTGTGGTTCTGGTGAGTGTCAGGTTTCAGAAGTGCAAGTAAAGATTTTGTGTGTGAGCAGTTGAAAAAAACTAATAGAAAAACAAATACACTACATTTATTTGACTTTGTTTTAGGGCTGCACAATTAATTGAATTTGTAATCATGATTACAATTATGGATGCCACAATTACGTAATCGTTCAAAGGCGCATTTACAAGCAAGTAACATTACAATACTACACTTTTTTATTTATTTATTTATTTTTATTTAAAGAAGAAACCAAACCATTGTATAGTTGACATTTAAAGGCTAAATGCTATAGAAAAGCAATTAAAGTTTTTCTGGAAGTGTTTTCAGCTATTTTTCATATAAAAATATGGCATGCAGTTGCTTCAAACAATTGTATAAAGCTATTCAAAACATCATTCAATGTAAATTGTGATCATCATAATTAATAATCGCAATTACAATTTCAAGGGAATAATCGACAATTATGATTTTTGTCGTAATTGTGCATCCCTACTTTGTTTCACTAATGAAGCAAGGGAAAAAACACCAGTGACAAACTCCTTACAGATGACAATTTTTTTTCTCTCACATTTTTAATTGTCTAAAACAATATACAGGTATAACATTGACAGTATTGTTTAATAAAATATAAGGTTACAGAATGTTGCTTTCATATGTGTGTTCCTGATTGTCTGAAAACTTTTTCATTGCTCACCATAATTTGGGGATGACCCATGTACTGTAACTATCAACTTCTTTAATGTTTTAATCTCAGGCCGTGGCTCGCTTTCTGATGAACATGGAGGAGTTGTGTCTGTGCTGGCCAAGCAAGCTGCTTCTCTAACCAAAGACCCCACTGACTCTCCTACTGTGTGTCTGGAGTCCGACTCTGGGTAAGAAGCTACTTGACAAACATCTGCCTAGATTCTGGAATCTTGATTAAGCTTAATTTTTAGAGACATCCAAGAACAAGGAAATAGACTCCAGATCTTAAATGTTTAGTGTCTTCATTAAAAAATATAAATTTGAATAATTCATGGGCATAGCAATATTAAAACTGAGGGCATGTTCTCCAACCTGCTGCTTTCATCCCACACGCTCTTCAAATTTTGTCTGTGCATTAAAGGTTATTATAATTGACAAAAAAATGTTGTTGCTGCTTTTTAAGTATTTAATGGGACCCTTAATGTAATTCTGTCTTTGCAGGAACATTTTGGTGAGAACACATGGAACAATTACACTGGCTGTACATAAGATGGCATCATAAATTCTGTTTATTTCTAATTGTCATATATTGAATGTGTGCAGTGTTTTTAAACATCATTATTTTGAGTTTGAAAAGCTTCAACGGTCTATTGTCAGCAACATAGAAGTTTATTGATCGGCTGAGATCATGTCTTCCATCATATCAGAAACTATCATATATTTGTGTCCATGGTTAATCAATCATTTCTTTTCCAATATTTGTATTTTCTTTCAACCATAGTTTAGATGTGTTTACTGCTTTTTTGGGTCAAAACTATTATTTCCCAGCTATTAAATTGTGTTATTTAAGGAAACTAAGTCTATTTTACACATTTGTGAGAGGTGTTTAGTTGAAGTACCATAATGTGTTCAAAAGGGGGCAGTAGTTGTAACGTTATGCATAAAGTAGAATAATGAAGAGAATCACAATGATTTTACATTCAGTAAGTACCTCACAGAGAACTGTTTAATTGATCATTGTGAATTATAGTTTATGTGCATGATTAACAATGGCAAATTATTAAAGTTGAGAAAGGTAAGGTTTTTCTCAGCCTCCTTAGTTATGGTTAATTATAAATGTCATTTTTGTCAAACAGGTACCCTTTAAAATTAGTTTTTTTTTTAAAATAACAAATATACTATCCTTTTTTCCTGTTTGCTTGAATTGAACAGGTTTGTTGTATGCATATGGAAAGTACAGAGAATTCTTTGGTCTTCTCATATTTCTCTTTTTGTAAACAAATTCTCCAATAAAACATACAGAGGTAAAAAGTAATTCTAAAAAGCAGTAACTTAAGGTTTCTTGATTTTTTTTGATCTGTCACTCTGGCCTGTCATGGAGCTTTCCTTCCTTGATAACGGTTAACAGTGAAATCACTTATCTTTTGATTGTAAAAGATTGATCATGTTTACCTTAACATAGCTAATAAGACTCAGAGTTTGGCAAAGTTAGCACTTAAACTGAAAACATCCAACTGGTATACAAAGTGTGCAGCATGAATTCTAAGAGAAAATAAATCATACATTGCAGTTTTTGCTCTATATTTAATGTACTATTTGTCACTCATAATGTTTAGAAAATGTTGTGAATGTGTAACTGTTTTCCAAGCACAAAAACAGCACTGAGAATAGCAAGTGTGGGTCAACCTAACGATTTTGTGACTATTAAATTAATTATTTTTTATAAATGCACACAATGTATATATTTGTAGAATGTCATGCACTTTATGGATCTACAACTGAAAAGACAAAATATATTATCTGAATTGTAGCTCTAAATAGTTGGCCAATTTTGTGATATGCTGTACATGCGGAAGGTTTGTGTGTGCTTTAAACAGCAGATAAATGTTCTCTTAGTACATTTGTTTGATTAAGATTTCAGAAAACAGCAGGTGTGTTTTAATGTTTGAGAACATAAGAAGTCATGCAATGACTTGCATGGCAATGTTTTACCTGGGATAACAGTATCAAAATGTACAGGTCTAGATCTTGTAGGACAGTCTGTCATTCATTACTGTCTGTTTACCTGTGTTGTTCTAAAAACTTCAAAGATTAACCTGCCATCAACGTTTTAAGGGCCCGAGCATCTCACATCAGTGCCTTTTATGTTTTCCCCCCTACATGATGGTTTCTATCTGAATACCTAAACATTTATTATTTGCCCCTGAAGCAGTCATAGTGTAGTGCTTTGACCTCTTTCAAATAGCCACAGCCCAGGAAAGCCTCTGTAATTAGTTCCACTTCAATACTTAGCTTTTAAGTTCCGGTCACATGGTCATTAAATGCACTAGGGGCCGTCTTTGGCTCTGCACAGCCTGAGCGCATTGCATCCGATCTGTGCCGGTCCGAGGGGTCAGATGTGACCCCCGATAGACTCAGAGACTGGGGGCAAATTTTCAGAAAGCAGGAGAAATTAAGCACAGGGAGTCTAGCCATGGTCAGGGATGACTTTGATAAGACATACCACCACATGTGAGGAGCTGTCACCGGGGAATCCACGAATGTTGCCTGCAGCACAACTGCAGATGCGCGCGGTGAGGAGACGTCTATCCGGATCAAGTCTTAACAAGTGAAACCTGGAATAAAATGACTGATATCGTTTCGGGAAATATGGTAAATCCTTCTTTTCCTGTTTGCGTTTATGAAGTAGTCGATGACAATTCACAAAATGAATTTTTCGGTTGCAAACATGTCCACAAGCAGCCTATATAGAAGACAAATCCGAGGTTTTTGAAGGCTAAGTTTAAGTCTCTCTCTCTCGTCAATTTGGTAATATATTTTATATGCTGTAGGTTAATTTCAACGGCGTGTGATGATTATTATACTGAGTTCTGTGTTCATTAAAACATAATTATATAAAATACATGTAACCTGGCTAGGTTATAATTTTATAGTTCTTTATTTTATTTACTTTTCAAAATGCGATGTTCTTAATGTTTTGTTAATTTAAAAAAAAAACGTTCATATGCAACAATCTAATACGAATGCGTATAAACGACAGGTAGCTAAATGTAATTAACTTTTTATTTACCCCCCACCCCACAAAAAATATATATTTAACTAACATAAAAATAAAACTCGATGTTTTATCAGAACACGCAGCATTGCTCATATAATGCCAGAGGTTAAACTGACGGGGTTTTTTCTGTCGACTGTTATCGATAGGTGTAAAGTACTGCACTCCAGTAGCGCGCATTCACATGAACGCCGCTGGGCTCGCGCGATCCACACACGAGCGCTATGCGGCCGCGGACAGCTCGCGACAGCAGCGGCTCTCTGGCGTTTGAGGTAAGCGCATAAGTGCAACATCCTCGTGATTTTCGCCTCTGCTTTGTTTCATAATATAGGACTATGAACTAAGTTTTTGAGGTTTAACTACACTACCGCACGTCTAGTTGAGATGAGGATGGGGAGGAAATATAGTCTGTGTGGGATGTCCTGAACGGTGTGTTCCCACTGAGAATCTTTGAAGGTTGCAAACCTTTTACAAACGTTTGTTTAAGTGAAAGTTAGGAGTCACGAGGTTATTATTTATGGCTAAATTGAAGAGTGATACTAGATTATAAATTGGACACTTTCTCCCAAAGTTAGTACATGCTCTTAGGTTAGGCCTACTTAATCTTATTATAGTATGTTTCACATTAGGAAAAGTTGTGCATGTTTTCTAGACTCTAAATGTTTGATGTGAAGACACCGGGAGGCAATGTGTGGAAATGTACTTCTGTGAATGTGTTTAGAAAACATTACAGTGAATCAATGGAGAGGTCAAGGAATTTCCTTCCACTCACTGGCTGTAATGTCAGAATAACAAGATTGCATTTGCAGATTCATCAATGAGTGAAATAAAATAAAAAAATTTTATGTAATTCTCCGTTGAACTGAGGATATATAACTAATTAAAAAGGCCAAGCCCCTGCACAAACCCAACACAAGGTAAGAGGGTCCACAGTCACGGGGGTGTAAAGTTCCACACAGGTATGCCAACACAACAGCTGTTTAAAAATTTTGAAAAAAGCAGTACTCCGACTATTCACGCCAGGAATCACCACAGTTATGAAAGCTTGTGACCCCCAGTCAGACATCTCTAACAATGAATGTAAGATTAACTGCGTCATGCATTTGTCAGCATGCATGAAAATTCAGAGAATTAGTTGTTTGAAAGACACACACTTTGGACACCCAATGATTAGAGATTCTTATGTGGGGAAGGTCCAAAAGATAGTAAGTTATAACAGAGTTTGTGTAACAGGTTTGTCAAAAGCAAGATCTGCAAGTTGAGCTTCCAGTGCAGAAGATGACACAGAGTAAATAAGCTGTCGCCTTAAAGGTCATTCATTTTCCTGCGCAACAATTATGCTGCCAAAAGAGCAACACAGGTGAGTCTTTTTCAAGATGTTTTTCTCTAACTGCCTAATATTATGAGATCTAAATTTGTTTTTTAAGATGGATCTTTTTTCATTTTTATAGGTGGCCCTTTTCATTCGTATAGCTACTAATTTTTTTCCAACATTTAAAACAAAGCGACCAGACAGGTTTTGCTTAACTGTCACATAACCTATAATGATTTCATAACACATACCAGAGGAGGAAAACATTGCTTTTGTGACCAAAGATATTGCTCACTCAATCGCTGCATAGGGCAATTACCAAAAATGCAATTGGCACTGGATTTTAAAGAGCCTTTTGAGTGAAAGTGTCAGGGTTAGTAACAGGGTGGACTGTAGACCTTTGAACTGAAGCATTCACACATGTGATCTGACATACATGCATGCATGCAAGCACACACACATGCACAGACACACTCCAGGGTGGCCCTTGTTAAGCACATGGAAGGAAATGTTACTTGCAACACACTGGCCCAATTCATTGCTCTGTAATCCTCTAAGCAGTTTCTGCATGCTTTAGCGTCTCCACTTGTCTGTTTTCTATTGAAGGAACAGCCAACTACTTGAACTCATGAGCTTTATGTACGAGAGCTTTACAAACCACATATTTTCTGTCTGACACGGTTATGTTTTCGTCAGTGAAGCTATGAATTTCCAGATCACGTTGTCTTTAAAAGTTCTGCACACATAATGGCTTTAGATAAAGGGATTGTTCACACAGAACAATCTGTTGTCATTTACTGCAAAATTTGTATGACTTTCTCTCTTCTGGGGAACACAAAGTGGATGCTTTTAGCAGAATGTCCAAGCTGCTCTTTTGAAAGTGAATGGACCATGATTTCAGTGAATAAAGTGTTGCATTTTAGTCCATTTCTCATTTAAGGCTATTGAATGGTTTCTAAAGACCTGAAATGTAGTGCATTAATGCTTCTTTTTCTGCTTTTTGGGGCTTGATTCCCATCAACTTTCACTGTACAGGTACATCCAATGTCAATTTAGATATTATGCCAGATGTCTCCTTTTTTTGTGTTTCACAAAAGAAAGAAAATCATTCAGGTTTGAAACAAAATGTAGGTAAGAAAATTGCGAGTGGGTATATTTTGAGTGAACTGTACCTTTTTTTAAGAAAAAAAGTGTATATTTTCTGTACAGTTGTTATGTGCACGCATACATTTTCAGATCTGCAAACTTCATGTTCATGCTTCAGCTGGAATGACCTGAGGTGATGAATTTGTTTGCTCAGTATTTATAGTTGAGCAAGCGTTTATCTCTGTGAAATAATTCAAACGATCCACCATCTCTGCACAGGGGCTCGCTGTTCGGTTAACTTCATGCCAGGTGTTTGTTTGAACGAACCCGTTAGCCTTTGACCGTTCTTTCGCTCAGTCTCTCTGTGTCATTTTAAACACTGTACTAGACACACATTGTATTCAGCTGTAAATAAAGAGGTCTCATAATACTGATAACCAGTTTAAACCGGTGGCATCCTCATGTTTACTCAAAATTTAACCACTCTGAATAGAATAACCCATGGTACTGATGTCATCACGGTCCACTGCATTCTGGGTTTAGAAAATGTTTAACAGATAACACCAGATCAAACCACATTATGCTGGCGATACTGTATTTGGGTCCAAATGTAAAAAGGGCAAAGGAGATAGAAGAGTAACAGGAGATCAGATTAAAAATTAACTATCACATTTGCCATTTTTACATTCTTTTTTTATCAGTGTTTTGGTACATTGGTTTTTGTCTTAATTGAACCTGTTCATATAATAATAATTGATTAATTATTGTGTTCTTGGAAGCCTTTCATCTGTAAGGAGTTGTATGTTTCAGATGGTGAAGAGGTAATAATTTTATGAAACTTAATCTCTCACTGGTTGATGTTAAGTGGATGTTGTGATGTTTCAGTGATGGCAAGGCTGCCAAAACCTCCTGCTCTGAACAAAAAGTCAAGGCCATGAAGGAGGAAAAGAAGGAGGTTGTTTATGTGGATCCACCAGATGGCGGTTGGGGTTGGATGGTGGTTCTGCATTGTTTCCTGGTATGTCATGAATCCTACCATTAGAGACTCTGATTTAGAGCTTCTTTGCTATGATAAAATTGAGGTGATCTGTATTGAGCTGAAATCAGTTGAATCTGCTGGTGTTTTTTTCAGGTGAACGTGTTGGTAATGGGTACATTGAAGAGCTTTGGGATCTTCTTTGTGGCACTGCAGGATGAGTTTGGAGGCTCGTCCGAGAGCATCAGCTGGATTGGATCCATCATGTCCAGCCTCAGGCTCTCTGGAGGTACGGTCAGCATAGCAACCATCTTCGATCCAATATGACAGGTCATAAACCCAGTTTTGCTTGTGACCCGTTAGGTCCTCTGGCCTCGGTGGCCTGTGCCAAGCTGGGGAACAGGGTTACCTCCATAGTGGGGGCGCTTTTTGTCAGCGCCGGCTTTATCACCAGCATATTTGCCACCAGCGTGATCTACCTTTACCTTAGCATGGGGATAGTTGTTGGTGAGTTTTGTTTTATATGAAAAATAAAAGTATATTATGAGTAAAAAAATGTATCCACAAAACTTTGATTTTTTTTCCAGGTCTCGGGTTTGCTCTTCTTTATCAGGCCACATCTGTTGTAACAGTGACCTATTTCCAAAAGAGGCTGGCAACTGCATATTCTATTGGACGCTCTGGCATGGGTTTGACCTTTGCCCTTGCTCCTTTCACTCAGCTGCTTTTGGATCAGTATGCTTGGCAGGGTAATTGACTTTCAGCTACATTATTATAAAATCTGTAAAATCAGTATAAATCTTAAACTGGTATATGATTCATATACTATTGTTCAAAAGTCTGGGGTTGGTATGATTTTTTAAAAATTTTTGAAAGAAGCTTCTTATGCTTACCAAGGCTGCATTTATTTGATAAAAGCAGTTATATTATGACATTTTATTACTATTTAAATGAACTTTTTTCTATTTTTTCTGTGATGGCAAAACTGAATCTTCAGCAGCCATTACTCCAGTCTTCAGTGTCACATGATCTTCCATGATGAAGTATGGAAAGAGTGGAAGTGTTATTTAGGAGTTTAAAGAACAACATGATTAAAATAGAAATCTTGAGTTATATTATAACTTTATAATTTTACTGTCATTTTTTTTTAAGGCTAAAAAGAAATTTTTGATGTAATAAAGTGACAATTTTTTTTCTGGATCTAATCATTAATCCGAAAATACATTAAAAGTGCAATGCAGCCATTGATTTGAATATTCCTCTTAAATGATAAGTATGTTTTTAATTAATTTTATTTAATGAATTTATGAGCATGAATTAAAAAATGTCAGGGTGTCCTGATATAGTAGTAAAGAAAGAAGTATTATTATTACATGTTAAAATACTATAATTGACACTCATGAGTTTCTCTTCTGTCTCTAGGAGCTCTTTTGATTTTGGGAGGCCTGATGCTGAACCTGATGGCTTCTGGGATGCTTTTGCGGCCCATTAATGTTAGACCTCCAGCTTCTCCCTTGTCAAACTCCACCCTTCATAATGCTGGATCTGAGAAAGATCCTCTTAAGAACCATATAAATGGCAACACATCTATATCAAATGGCACTTCCAAAATGGACAGCTCACCTCCCATTCACAGGGACACACTTATAATAGAGAACCCCGTTCATGAACAGAATACTCTCCCACATCTGGAACTAAAAAAATCCATCCAGAATGGGGTGAATGGTACAGACGGCAGCCAAATGAAAACTTCCCCCGAGATGAATGGGGTTTCTCCTGTGGATTCGTTACTTGAGAACAGCAGAACAGAAAATCTTCCTGAAAACCCCCAAAAAGTGCTGGACTTCTCACTGTTGAAGAACCCTTTCTTTTGCATCTACACTTGGTCGCTGGTCTTCAGTCAGCTGGCATATTTTATACCTTACTTCCATTTGTCTGCAAGGGCCCGGAACCTGGGCATCGACCCTATGGATGCTTCCTTCATCATCTCTGTGGCTGGTGAGTCATATTACCTTTGATCAACCAATGTAACCCTAGAGTCTTGTTTTTCCACCGTCATCTATTTTAAGTATTAAGTGCTTTTTACAGAATTAATTTAGCATTCACAAGGAAATTATAGATAAAGGATTCGTGACAAAGGTTATAAGATGATTTAAATTAAAAAGTTACCTATTGCACAAAAAAGTCCTCTAGTCAGCATGTTTGTTATTGCTGTTCTCTGGCTGCAACAGTTCAACTGTACACTAATAATGTGTAACAGTAGAAGAAATCAATAGGACGTAAGCACTGCTGAGCTATGCTGTGGAAAATGGAGAGACAAAAGACCATGTAATGACAGAGCTAGTGGACAGCATGTCATTAGCGAAGCTGGGTTTTTCAGGGATGGCTTCATCAGGGATGTATTCCAGGAAAGCCATAAAGCCATACCTGATAGATGCACTATGGCCATTGTGCTTTGCAGCAAGATGTGCTCTAATATGGACTTTAAAGGGTTGATGCAAAAACGCAGCCAACTTCACATTAATTATTTGTTAGCAGTTTAAATTCTGCAGTGTTATGCAATGAGTGCTCTTACATAAAAAATGAACTTTGGCATAGTGGCTAAAACCAGAGGGCTTGTAAGTGTCCTATCAATAATGCCACAGTGAATGACTCAAACATTTTTTTTTTTCATTTGTATTTATTTACCAAAAGGTAGTACTATCAAGGTATTGCTTTTAAGGGTGTTGATTATTACCTCCAGTGGTGTTCTTTAGAGAAACAAGAAATACAAGGCACTTATGTTAACATTAAAAAGACTTTATTAAAATGGAAACTTTTTCAGCAAAAAATCATAACCAACATGTTGTCTGGGTATGTAGGAAACATGTGACACCTATTGACCCAATTGTTTGTTTACTGCAATACACACCCTGATAATGGTTCGCTATTTGCAACATGTCTATTGTTGTTTTTCTTCAACTTTATTTATATAGTGCTTTATACAATACAGATTGTATCAAAGCAGCTTTACAGTATTAAACAGGAAAATAGTGTTTCGATATTGCAAGAGGAAAATAGTAAACACTATTTAATTTTTTGTTACATCCTGTGCAATTTTCTTGAAATTCATGCTTCATATTACAATTATAAATGCACTGTTACTGAAATTCTGACTGATATGATGAGCTGTTAGTTATTTTCCTGTTGTGGCTGATAACTGATAAATGTCCGTTAATAAAATGATAAACTAAAAATAAAAAAATAAAAATCGTACATCCCTACTTTATATAGTGGCCCAAAAAGTAACTTTTTGGAGTCAACACTTAAAATGTATCAATGTCTCTAATTTATATAATAATTTTTTGAAAGATAGCACAAGCAAAAATCATTTAAATTCATAAATCAATGAAATAATGGCTCAGAAAAGTGTGGTTTTGTAAGTTTATCATCACTTATTCACAGAGACTGCTTGTTTTTTTTTGACTGCCAAGTTTGCCTGGTTTAAGCTGTCCAAAAATTGCTTCTATGGTCTTCGATACACTATGAAAAGTCACCTTTATTTATATAGCACATTATACAATACAGATTGTTTCGATGCAGCTTCACAGTAATAAACAGGAAATAATAATGAATGTACCTTCCGGTACATACAGATAGCTGCAATAGTTAAGTCAATGAAGTGTCCAACATTCCACACTTTTTTGTTTTTCTGGTTAATTAAGTGCATCATCCGGATATTTGAAGTGTACTTTTTCTTTTTGGAATTTTCAGTATGAATATACTTGCAATAGATATACTATAAAATGTCTTATGCATAAGTGCACAAATTGTGACAATCGCGATATTCCAAATGTCTCCTCTCCCCTACCCCCTCCACCTGCACATTGAAAGATGTTTTCACATCGGACAGGGTGAACAGGGAGCTAACACTCAGGCTCCTCGTGGCGGCGAGCCGAGGGAAGTTGCTAAGCAACAGCCCAAGTAGCTGCCGTGAGGGTTGGTAGTTCAGTGCCCAGTTCTGAAGTGGCAGACATTGTGTGGCGTGCCACCGAGGCAGCAATGAGGACAAAAGAGAGTGAGGAGGCGAGCCAAACACGTTTTGTGTTTTAATGAGCTAGTAGCGATCGGACATGCATTTGGACGCTCTGTACCTCAGTGAGGGCCTATTGTCCGTCTTTGATGTAGTGGGGACATTGCATTCGTCCAGTCCTTTTGTGTCCACTGAGTGAAGTACACAAAGACACAAACACCTGTCACATGCCCGATTACCCTGGTGAAAGTCCCCCTATACACTACAGAGTTTTGTGGACTAGGAACTTCTACTTTTTGTCACTGAGATTCTGTATTGAAGTTTAATTGTGCAAAGCATGACAGGAACAGCTGTGAAACTCAATGGCCCTGCTGGGATTTAAACACACAAACAATGCGCAAAATGTCTTTGGTTCCAAGCAGGGCACACCAGGACGTCACCTTTAGTGGCGCCCCGAGGACATGCAAACATTGAGCAGCTGTTTTGTTTTATGTCTGGCCAGCAATAAATGACTCCACATGTACACAAACTGCAGCATCAGTTCAAGCCATTGGTTCTATATGAGCTGGTCAGATCATACCAACACCTTTGGGCTTTGTGTAAGCATATTCAGTGTGTGATTTAATAGGTTAAGAATGAATATGATCTCGTGTGTGTGTGCATTTTTATGTAGGTCTATCCAGTAAACTGTGACAGCCTGCATGTCAGCAGAGAATCTCACACTTTGGATCTGTTGCGTATGTATGAATCTGCAATAGTGCTGCCTCAGGTCTTTTCCTAGACTGTTCAATAAAGCTCTGCAGGACACGGACATACAGCTGCAGCACAGACAATAGCAAACATTAAGCAGTACTGAACGCTTTGTACGGCACACCACAAAATAACTAGTCTGTTATTATTACTTCTGTTCCTCTTCTGTCACTCTTTGAACTGAAAAACAGACTGTGCCAGAGGCTTCAAGCAAAGTGTCAATTAACTTAAAAGGGGTCCTATTATGCTCTTTTTCAAAGTCTTGATTTTGTTTTAGGGGTGTACTAGAACAGGTTCTTATACTAGGTTGTTAAACATATTTTACATTATTACAACACCTCTCTCCCCAGTCTGGCATGAAAGACTTGAATAGTTCCTGTATCAAATGAAGGCCCGCCTTCTGAAATACAAAATGTGCTGTGATTGGTTAGCTGGGCCAGTGTGTGTTGTGATTAGCAGCACTCGGCGCCGGCGCCTGGTCGGAAAATGTCATTCCCCTTACCATAGCTGCCTGTGAGCTTCAGTGTAAATATTGCATCAAAATCAAATCAATTTGAGCGTGATTTAAACCCGGGTTATTGTAACCACTCTAAGTTCGTCTGCCTTGGGAAAGCTAGCGTGTCTCCGACATAGTGATAACACTCGTTGCCTTCTCTAGTGCAGCTCAACCAGGTCTCGTCCCATTCGTCGGTATTTGTGATATCACAAATCCCAGAAAATATGTGTTGTAGTCCAAACGAGTCGTTCGTTGTAGTTTTTGAAAAGTGATTTCTGTTAAATGAAATAACTCCTTTTAAAGTGAACTTTGTAACTTTGCAGATCTTTTTTTATGCTCAAACAGCAACATTACGGACTAACTAAAGTTGAAAAAGTGAAAAAGGATAATAGGACCCCTTTAAAGTATGTTAAAGGGTTAGTTTACCCAAAAATGAAAATTAGTCCATAAATTACTCACCCTCAAGTCATCCTAGGTGTATATGACTTTCTTCTTTCAGACAAATCCAGTCGGAGTTATATTAAAAATGTTCTTTGATCTTTTAAGCTGTTTCATGGCACTCAGTGGGTGTTGCATGCATCAGTCCAAAAGAAGTTAAATAAAAAGCGTCCATCCATAAAAAAAAGTGTCTCACATGACTCCGGGGGGTGAACAAAGGCCTTTTGTAGCGAATCGATGCGTTTTTGTAAAAAAAAAATATCCATATTCAAAACATAATAATCACTTTAATGTAGCTTGCGCCAACAGTTGTACACGGAAGCAGCTCCGGGCTGATGACGTATGAGGTCAGTGTTGCGCATGCTCATAAACTTTATGAGTCTCGTGAAAACCAAGGTTTGTTAACAGGAGCAAAGAAAGCAAAGTTTCCTTACTTTAGCAAAGGAAGACCAGTCTCCTCTTGGCTTATATAGAAATTCATTCTTACAAAGACATTCTTCTTTACAAATCCTCGTTTTGTGCTTCTAATTAGTGACCGTTGTTTTGTTTTGATCTCTCCCCTGCGCTTCCGTGTGCGTCACTTCTGAGCAACCTCATACGCGCCCGGAGCTGCTTCCAGTGTACAACAGTGAGCGTTGTACGTAATCCATTATTACGTTTTGAATATGGATATTTTTCTTACAAAAACGCATCGATTCGCTACAGGGGGCCTTTGTTCAGCCCCCGGAGCTGTGGTTTTTTTATGGATGGGCGCTTTTTATTTAACTTCTTCTGGACTGATGCATGCAACACCTGCTGAGTGGCATTAAACAGCTTGAAAGATCAAAGACAATTTTTAATAAAAGTCATATACACCTAGGATGACTTGAGGGTGAGTAATTTATAGGCTAATTTTCATTTTTGGGTGAACTAACCCTTTAAATAGCGGTTTTTCATGTTTGTTTAATTTACACCATGTAGTTCAAAGGTTTGGGGCCGTTTAATGTTTTTGAAAGAAGTCTCTTATGATCTCCCAGGCTGAATTAAAAATTGATCAAAAATACTGTAAAACAGGAATATTGTGAAATATTATTACAGTTTAAAAATAACATATATTTATTCCTGTTAGGACAAAGGTCATGTGATACTGAAGACTATGCTGAACATTCAGTTGATTTAGTTGATTCTTCAGAAATCCTTTTAAAATGCTGATTTGCTGCTTTTTTGATAAAAATGTTTCATATTAGTTTTTGCTGCTTAATATTAATTAATTCAGATTCATTTTTTAGGATTCTCTGATGAATAAAGTTCAGTAGAACTGAATTTTATTTGAAAGATTTTGTAACAAAAAGTCTTTACTATCACTATTGATCACTGTAATTCATCCTTGCTAAATAGAAGTATTTGTTTCATTTCATATAAAATCTTAATCCAACCCCAAACTTTTGAACAGTATTGTACCGAGTTGTTTTTTTCAAAGAATTAAAATATGCATTATTTATTTATTTTATTTGTGACTAATACTGATCCCTCCATTCTCCATGTTGGGAGAAATAGAGGTATATTTCATGTGTACAAACATTGTAAAAAGATGTTGTAGTGTGTATGCATGATAGCAACTTACATTTTGGAAATCTGAGAAAAATACTTTTTCTTACAAAGCAAAAAAAAGATTTTAAATGAATATACTACATTAGCCATTTAGATCACCAATGGTTTTGTCATTTTGAACCTTGACAGTTACAGTCCTTTACATATTACATGAAGAGGTCAAACAGGTTTGGAACAACATTCCATAATATTAATATAAGACAGCAATAGTGTATAAGGAAGAAACCTTGGAAGAGTCCCAACACTAAGCAGCCCATTTTCAGTCCATCAGTTTTTCTGTCTCACAGGTATAACAGAGACAGTGGCCCAACTTGCATCTGGCTGGGTGACAGACAGGAATCTGGTTCACAAGTATCACTACCATAAGGCCTACCTGATCCTGTGTGGTGTGGTCAATCTTCTCTCCCCTCTGGCCACCTCATACATCTTGCTCATGGTCTATGCTGTCTTCTTTGCCATCTTCTGTGGGGGGTACATGGCTCTCCTACTTCCTGTGCTGGTGAGTACTGGCAAGCCTGGGCCTTGCAAAGATCTTGTATAAATGTGTGTATATATAGATAATATGCTTAGTTCAGTATAAAAATGAAATTTCAGTTGTCTCTGTTTAGTTGTTTCATCACTTTCATTGTTCTCAATGTTACCAGCAGCTTATGAACTCAGTTCTGTTCATTACAAATGGGGAGATCCTAATGCAGTTTCCTTCACTCGTATTATATATGCTCATGGAGAGGTCTTGTTTTTCTAGTATTGAGACATTGAGTTCTTGTGGTGTAATACTGCGAAGGGCAGTGTAAGGAGAGAGGGCTAGATTGACAGGCAGCACTGCAGTACACCCGTTCCTCTGGAAGGAATCTAAGGTTTTACCTTTCAAATATTTTTTACAACCTGGAATCACTCTGTGAACCAGATAGACAAAATGAATGCTTAAAAAGCCCGAGGGAAAACAGTCTGTTGCCTACATGTATAGACATTAAATATGCTTGTTAAATGTGCATGTAAAGTAGTTATTATGAAAATATCTTTGAATTAAAGGGATAGTTCACCCAAAAATGGAAATTCTGTTATAATTTACTCACCTTCAAGTTGTTCCAAACCTGTATGAGTTTCTTTCTTCTGCTAAATATGAAATAATACATTTTGAAGAATGTAGGCAACAAAACAGTTCTAGTCCCAATTGACTTAGTAGTATTTTTTATTTTTATTTAGTAGTATTTTTTTCTGTAATATGGAAGTCAGTTGGAACCAGCAACTGTTCTTTTATGTTCAAAAGAATAAAGAAACTAATATAGGTTTGGAACAACCTTAGGGTTAGTAAATAATGGCAGAATTTTCATTTTTGGTGAACTGTCCCATTAAGAGACTAATCAAATATTGATTCTCCCTGAACCTCAAGAAAGCAAATAAAATATACACAATCAACATCAACACAATACAATTGCTTGTTCAATTGTAATATGCAAATCAACTGATCTGTTATGAGTACATTTGATGAACGGCAAGCTAATTACTGTAGTAAAGCATGATGGAACATAGTTTTTCATACTTTATGGGGTTAAAATGTATGAAAAATTTATGAAATATATACACTGCCATTGGGGTCAGTAAGATTTTTATTCAGCAAAGATGCATTAAATTAATCAAAAGTGAGAGTAGAGTTTGGCATATACCTGTGTGTGTGTGTGATTGATTATATTGCATTGAATTATAATTAAAATTATTATTTTAAATATGCTTCAGTGGGAAAAATGTGTATTAATACATTTTATACGAATGTGGAATAAAAAATTTAAAAAACACTTTTTCTTTAATGATAAATCCTTGTCTATATTCTATATCAAAGTTTGCTAACCAAAGTTCAGTTTTTTTCTGACTTAGTCAGAGAAGTCATAATCTGCCATATGTCATCTGTCATAAATATTATTCATTTCTGTGTTTTCCAGGTAGACTTGGTGGGCTCTGAAAAGCTGAACAACTCGATGGGGTTTTCAATGTTCTTTGTGGGTCTTGGCTGTCTAACAGGTCCTCCTCTGGCAGGTATGTGGAGTTTGGATGAACTCCTTGACTAGATCATGCAAGCGATAAACATCAATAGGTGAACGTAGCCTTGATGTCTTATGAAAATAACCAGCAGCTTTGGAAAGACTTGGCCGTACATGATAATGTGTAAGACAAGCTTGCTTCTGTGTGTGTGGCTTGAGGGACACTGAGGTCGTACAGTTTCATATTTCTGTTTAAGTGGGTTACAGATGGGAGACATATTAACCCACCTAAAAATAGGATCACCTGTCTAGATAGATTTAAAGCATTTTGAACTTATTTAGTTTTCCTAATATGCAGTATATATATGGCTCCTTTTCATTATAATTTATTGCTAAACTAATTCCATTAGGCTACTAGATATATTTATTTGCTGCTATTTAATAAGAATACTCAGTCATCAACACAAATACAGAATCTTCTTACATAGAACAGTTCTACAGTGAAGTACAGTTCTTGGAAAAGCAAGTCTTGAAGAGGGGCCTCCTCAGGAAGGCGAGCATAGACCTTCCCCTGAACTTTGTAACACAGTTATGCTAACATGAACCATCTTGTCAGGGCCCCCACCCCCCAAAAAATAATGAGCAGCCAGGGAAGCAAAACTGATTTTTCTATCCGACCCAAGGCCTTTCCGGATATGACCCGGTGCTGCTTGCATAGTGAAAACAAGCCATGGTTTTAAAAGCGTATCCAGTCAGAAAACAGGTGTGGGGAGATTCTGGGCTGGAAAGTGAAGAAAGATTTCTCCATCAGTCCATCATCTTAAGTGTCAGGTTACTGACCGTTCTCAAGTATATCGTGCAAGGACAGAAAAAAATTTAATGTAAAGAAAATCTGTCTTTTTTCTTCATTGACCACCATTGACTATTTAAGGAAAACTTTCCATCTGTCAGCAGTTTTATTTACATCTAACTCATTGCGTTTCGTCCCAAAGGCTTCCTGTACGACTACACTCAGACCTACGACTGCTCCTTCTACCTGGCAGGTGTGTGTTATCTGTTATCGTCAGTTTCTCTTTTCCTTGAGCCTCTGGCGAGGCGCTGGCAAGCCCGGAAGAAGCGGCTAGAGACGCTAAACCAAGAATTGATGTGGAGTAAGGGCTGTTTCTGCCCGGCGCCTCAGAGGAATGGTGTTGTATAATAAAGGACTAAACTCAAAGCCATTTTACTTTCCACCCTGTCATGTGGTTCACCCTCTGAGGGCTGATCGGAAGAGGACCTGACCTGAACATTTGGCGGGACCACAGCGTGGCAAGCAAATGAATGTTCATTTGAATGCAGAGACCAATAAATTAATGCTTCAGGACACTACAATGCAAACTACTTTGTTTTGAGAATGGAGTTGGTTGAATTGTTTTATATAAATCTTCTTACTTCTCTCACCGCCATCTTTAATGGCAATCAGATCAGCACGAGAACAAAATGAGGAGCCTTCGTCACCACATAAGCTTTTATGTTACAGCTCATGATAAATCTGGATCTTCCTACATTAGAAAGTTGCTCAAATGCTTCCACTGATATGATTGTAAATTTGTATCACAGGACACATAATACTCACTTAGGCAAATATATTAGTAGTGAAATAAGTATTTTGTCAGATGGGGATGGGTCTATGCAATAAGCCTATTAAGACGCTGTGAGCCTCCTTTTTGAGCCTTTAATGCGTGTTCATGTCTGTTGATGTGTTTTTGCTATGAAGCTCAGTACTGTGTAAAGGACTGCATCAAGCCATAATGGCTGCCATCAACAGATTTTGTCATTGGTGCCCCAACTGGAAGACATTTGGGGCCAGAATATTCCAGACATGGGCTTCTTTTTTTTCCACTGGTGCCAAATCAGTCACAATGTCATTTACTGCTGACAACAACCAAGAGATTTTTTGGAACAAACCGCTGTGTGAATACAAGTGAATATTCTTCTGATGCCAAGTTGTGCAAAAATTGGGTCAGTTGGTTTGTGGGTTCATGTGTACCTGTACAAGAGGCCCAGATGCTGAGCATTTATATTGAGCGTTCTCTAAAGTGCAAATCCTTTATTGTGTGTCATTTTTATTTTTAGGTTCCGATTTTGTTGGGTATACTACAGTGCACTGTTTATCACCACTGTTTGCCTTTGTACACAATGACTGTGCTAAATATTCAGTGATGAGAGCCAAAGATGCAATAGAAATATAATTGATCAATCTATGCATTTGAACATGTCCTGTGTTGATAGACATCGCGTTACTGCTCACATGTTGTAGTTCTCTCTGGTAATGTGGTTCTGTGTGAGCTGTTGCCCTCTAGAGGCACGAAAGATGTACTGCTACTGGAATGTTGTATCAATTAACAGGCAGTCCATGTTCTGGAATGTCCAATTCTTTTGTTTCATCAACCAAGTAATGACAAACGAAGTATTTCCTAGAATGAGCAAGACACGCACAAATGCAACAATTTAAATAATAATACGCAATTGAAATCATTGGCCACTGATTTTTTTAGTTTTTGGCAGCAAGCTTTTCCTTATCACACTAAATTGTTTAATGAAAGCAGGGTTTTTGAAGAAATGGGTTAGTGTCTTGGAAAATGTCTATAAGTTGTTTTAAACTAGCCTTAAAGACAGTTAAGGGGACGCAATAACACTATTAATGTCAATGGCAGACTTCACCAGCAATACTGTACTGTTAGTGATTTCGTACTTTTGGAAAAAATGTGATAGCATGATGCTGGCCTGAGGATTATAAGATGAAAGTTTTGTTGTGTGTGTTTTTTCTTTTCTTTTTAAATTATTATTATTGACAATGCTCACGACCAGCAGTACATTTGACAGCCACTGGGTTTCCTGTAAAACATTTGTTAATCCCTGGGAGATCTTATCTAAATTATGAGGAAAATATAAAAGAAAATAATTTAATGCAAACCAGAAAATAGATATAATCTTTGAAACAGCACTGTCTAAAGTCCATTGATTATCTTAATTATTATTAGTGTCTTTAAAAAAAGATTGCATTCATATTAAGATTTGTAATTTTCAAACACACATTCTTTTCATGTGGAACATCAAAAAATAGCACAAAGTAGTGTAAAAGATTATCTTTATTGAGAACACTGCATGTAGCACACAACAATGGTAAGCAGTATATTTACATTTCTTATGCATTGTTCATCATTCCTCAAATACAAAAATATATATTGTATTACAAGAAATCATAAGCATCTATTTGATTCTAAACTATTTTAACAAAATTATTGCAAAAAAATGCTTAACTTAAATGAGCTGGTACTTACAGAAATGAGCCGAGATGAGATGCACTGCAGTCACTGATGAATAGATACCTACAATGCAACCATGATGTTCTGTGGACACCAAAGACAGCACATAATAATGTGTAGAAAATCTCACCTACATAACAAATGAATAATTAAATATGCTTGTTCAGCTTCTAATCAATAACAAACCGTCCTGGTTTCATCTGAAGACAGCCAAGTGTACGTTCATTACTCAGCAGATACTCACATCTGTCCACCTGAAACAAGATTTAGATCAGGACATTGGTTAAAAAACGCCAGCAAATATTCTCACAATAGTGGCCGTTGGTGATAAAAGATAGCAGATAGGTCACCTATAACATCAATGGCTGACAGTTGTAAACTGATTTTTGAGTTTGAAAAATCATCAGTTTCCTCAATACGGTATTAACAGTTCAGAATTAACTCTTTATAGAGAAAAGTCTGATGGCATTCAGTTTGTGCATTTTCCTTGAGTTTCCAATCAACATTCAGAGTAGTAAGATCATTCCTAGTAAGATCAGAGGGTGGAAAGCCTATTGTGAGACCTGAAATAGCTTATAGTCATCATGTGGTAGCTTATGCAGAGAACTAAGCTACAACCAGGAACAATGAGCTAATGTTTGGACTGTCAGACTCAATATGCTCTTTTCATTACTTGGAAAAGTGGGAAGGGAACAGTGTCTGGACTACACAAAGAGATTATGTAAATGAGGCCCGAGGAGGGGCTTGACTGTTACCGGTTACCAAGATACCAGGCCCATTCCATAGCATCTGCAGACAAGCCAGTCAGTCAGAACTGTGGTGAAGATACAGGAGAAAACATTAGAGACCACAGCGGAGTGCCATGGACCGAGACATCGGATTATTATCATCATCACTGGCATGTGTAACTGAAAATGAAGTTACAGAAATGAATTATCACAGCTGTTTCAGCTATATGTGTTAATGCAAATTGATTTGAATGTTGGCCAGTTCCCAAACCGCTCTGCAGAGAGCAGATTTTGGTTAAACTACGTGCCACATCTGTGCTCCTAATGAAAGCGGTCACATTTCAAGGACTGCGCCCTCATGAGGTCACATTTGTCAGCCACCTTAGTCTTCAAGGATGTCTCATTTCAGAAAAGTAATTATAAAATGAACTGTTATTCCCCGAGGCATAAATTATTTCTCTCTTAATTTGGAATGTAATGCTTACTTTTCTAAATGAGGCAGTCTCAATGATGTATGTGAATGATAAATGCAGCCTTCAGAAGGTGCAGCCTTTAAAATGAGACATGCCAACAGAAAGTCAAAATATTAAATAAAAACCAATGTTACTTTAACTGTACTGTGAAATTTGATTAGACCATCTACTTGTTTTTTTATAACTGACGGTAAAACATTTTTGTCAATTCTATTCATATTGATAAATCTATGACTGTATAGACAATTCTTGTTTGTCTTTATTTTTATAAAGTGACCTTCACAGTATACCAGTATTAACAATATCAGTGTAAAGGGGAAAATAATTATAACAGTCCTATAGAGGGAAAAAACATTAAAACAACATTATGTAACCAAATATCTTTTGGACAACCATCATAATTTAAACTAAAAAATTCAACACAACCTCCCACAGAAAGCCCTTGGTTCAGCCTGTCTATAATCAGTGAGGTTTAGTGCAGAGCTAAATGATCAGTTCCATGATTTTCTACAGTCATCTAATAATTTTGTTTGGTTTCTTTCTATCATTAGAAAAAAACACTGCTTAGACAATTCAGTAGAAACCCGTGAAACACTGAAAGTCATACTCAATTATGTTCCAAATGTTTTAAGAAATCATCACAATATAACTTGTTACAAAGTTACAATTCAAATGAACATTAGAACTCATAAGCAAATTAACTGTTAGGATTATAAGGCTGACTAAAAGGCTAAAAGTAAATGTAGTGAAGCTTTAATTAAGAGCTCTATGACATCACAGGCTAAATGGAAGTGTGGGATTGTGTTCAATTTTGTATGTAAATTGTTTTAGATCTAGCTACCTCAAATATTTAATAACCAAAATTAAAATGAAGGAACATCCATGACCTCATTTTTTATTACTTTAATGTTTTTGGGTTGTTTACGGTCATAAGAAGCGTTTGAATGATCTGAATGAAGCGGACAGTTGAACCTGTTTGATGATCTAAGTGATACTACCAACAATTCATTTAGCTTCTGTGAATAATAGGCAAGTTATTAGTTTACCTGCATTTAAAAATATAACAAATGTAATATTACCAACTTAAAGAAATAATTTACCCAAAAAAATGCAATTGTGTCATCATTTACTAACCCTCAAGTCATTCCAAACATATATGACTTTCCTCTGTGGAACACAAAAAGATATTTTGAAGAATGTTTCAACTATATTTGCCAATTAAGTTAGAAGAAAAATAATAAAGTTACATGGGGAAAAAATCTTGTTTGTTCCACAGAAGACAGACATAATAGTTTAGAACAACACGAGTGCATAAATTATGATATAACTGTCATTTTTAGGTGAACTTGTGCTTTAACATTTTATCATTGTTACCAATTTATGCGTGTAAAATCTCAAGCACAATAATCTCCTATCTAAAATATTACATATATTTCTGCATTTGTCTTTTTTTCTCCCAGAAGAAACAAATAAATATGATTTTGGAAACTAGAGGCCAATATATCAGTTACAACCAATGGCAATGTTCTAATGTATTTCCTTAACTGACACTTACCTGCACCAGGTAGACTTCTAAAGTCTAAAGACCTGGTATACAGCAAATACTCCCTACTCACCACCCACACCAGAGGACTGGTCTGGATCCTCGCATCAGAGGCCTGAACGAGCTGCTGGTGAAGTGATGCCGCTGACCGGACATCTTACTAAGGGAAGTTCATTTTCTTCCTCCTGATGAGGCTCCTCACAAGCAAACTCCAGGTTAACTCTGGGTGGAGTTCACACGGGCAGCATGTTTTCTTTCAGGGATTCTTCACAACGAAGGGTCAATTTACCACGTACCGGTCATCGTTTTCTCTTTCGGAAAATAAACGTTTAAGAAAGCAAAACTATCAATTTCGAAGGCTAAAACGCTTTCGGCTTTTCTAAATCCTCTTCCTTCACTGATTTTCAATGGAGCAAAACAAAATCATATCGGACGAAATCAAAGGATGGGATAAACAAACGCCTGCTCCTCTGAACTGGAAATCACTGATTTGAGGTTTGTGCTGGCAATGCATTGTACGGCCGGACCGGTTACAGCAAGTCTGGATACTTCCAGATGAAGGACACATACAGGAAGCAGCCGCCAGCCTTGGGAGAATCGAAAGATTTCAGTTTAGGTGAAGGTCTGCGCAAACATCATCTCTCCACTCATTCTCAAAGCTCAGCAGAACGGCCCCCTTCTCCCTGATCTGTTTGAGGGATGGGGGCAGCAGTGCCCTCAGGTTACTTAGCACGTGGGGCAACTCCAGGACACAAGGGTGGAAAACACAGATCAACAACAACATCGAGCCTCTCTCACCCTTCGCTCTCACTGCCATGACTGATCCCGGAGGAGAATATCTCTTTCCTGAGCAGAAACAAGCAATCGAGCAACAATTCCTCCCGAAACACAACCGAAAAAAGCAGCGGCAGGCGTTCTTCAATTGATTTCCAACGAATAAACATTCTCTCCCTCAAATGAAACAATTTATTGATAGCGTGATATAATCAAATGAGGGGCCAGTGCACTTTTTGTGTGTACAAACAGCCACGTCAGAAGCTGTGCAAGGTGTGAGAGACCGCTTCCTCTTTCTCCCCCAATCAAGAAATTAGGTAAACACAGCACAAATCAAGAGTGTCATTATTTCCGTTTAAATACGGGAACTGTAAGCACAAAAAAAAAAACAATTACACAAGCAGGAAGATGCTCTCAGTGAGAGTACACTAACACTAAATGGAAAGCTCTTGCCCCCGTGCATCCAAGTGGGCTCCTGAATCATTTCAAACTATCATTTCTGCTTCCAGCCATGTGAAGTCCACTTGTGGAACGGTCCATTTCCTGTCCTGTACTGTCCTGTCCTGTGTGGCCGGGACTGAACGAACAGTATGTCCATTTATTCATGTACACAAACAGCTGTTATGTTGTGAAATCACCAAGCAATCAACTTTTAAAACACAATTTAGTGTGAATAGAAAAGTCATACATGAAAAGATGTTAGTTATGCATCAGATCAGTACACTGCAATTAGCTAAACAGACTAAGAACACAAATTTCTACTTCTTCAGGATTTTAGAGAAAAGTGTAGACTGCCATTTTAAAACCATTCAAACAATGACACCTAAGAACCACAACATTGTGTAATATTTCAAACTAAAAACATACTTAAATCAATGTCTATACTGTCAACTAAAGGTATGTCAATGAAATAAAACGTAAGACTGTCTTACAGTTGCACAGGAACCAAATCTTTAGGGTATCAAGTCTCTATTTTTTGTACAAATATGTGGGCTTGATGTTTTTTTTTACATTTGTTATACACCTTAATTTCTTAGTGCTATCCACATAGCAATTTACGGGTGATTATGACAATATCACATTATAGGGCACATGCACTTTACATTGATGAATGGAAAAGTCTGTTTTTGTAGTAAATGCACCTTTTTTCTTTAACTTTATAAAGAGGCCTTCATAAGAATACCATTATTAACAATATCACTGTAAATAGGTTTTACCTGGGAAATTATGAGTCCTATGCAAACAAATGAATTATCTGAGACCCATTATAATTTAAACAGAGACATTTCACTCTATCCCACTTTGAAACCAGAATTATGCTTCATTCAAAACTTTGCAAATGTAACCCAAAAATATGAAAACAGTAACACCTTTTTCATTTTTAAACAAACTGAAAGCTTGATGTTATGCTTTGGTCTAAGGAGGGCTTAGAAATATCTACTTTTATAATCAAAATACATTCACAAATTATTTTTAATGTGATAAAGGGGTGTTAAAAATGCAGCCTGTATCAATCGATATAACACTGATGACATTTTTGGCTACATATATTAAACCTCTGCAACGGCTTACTGTACAACACTAGCATCAACATGCAGTTCACTGAGCAAAATATTCTGCCTGTTTTAGTGGCCTACAGGACTATATACCTATATTACACTCCCCATTACTGAATGATTGTTCAAAGCATCAAGACACATAAACCAGGTTCCCATTAAATCAGATTAATTGATAATCATAAACATGAACGAAATAAACATTCACAAAAAGGATTTTGTACAGGGATGACTCTCTGGAATCTGACTGAAATACATGTTGATAGGAAGTGTTGGAACTAGACTGCGTTTAATGACCAATAGCAAATTAAATTCCTATTCTAATATTCCCAATATCATTCATTCTTTTATGCAGGATACAACTTATCACAAACTAGACCTCTGAATAAATTGCAAATGAAAACAAATATATTGCTATAGAGCTAAACTTTGCTATAAGAATGGGCGTTTTTCACTCACTTTTTTTTTTTTTGTGTACATGTTTGGCAGAGCAAGTAATAACATTTGCCCTTTACTCTAGTACCACTTCTGCTTTAAAGAGCACGCAATTAAGAGACATTTAGAGAAGCTTGCATTTAACAACACTTGTGTGTGTATTATGATTGTTAAGATGATCCTCGCACAATGATCATGACCAGGAAGTCCTCTTCCGTTTTGGCAAGAGCTTTCGCAGAAGAATCTAAGAACTGCTGAGAGAAATCACATGGTGGAAATGCATGCAGGACCCCAGTGTTGTCCTTATCTCTACTGCCCCCGACGGGCAAACTGATGACCCCGGCGGCCTGCTTTTGCTTCAGGTAAGAAACTAAGTTGCGCAGGGGCCTCTGCGTCGATGCTGCTGGGTCCGAAGATGAGGCTTCCTCGGAGCTGCCCGGAACCGCCAGTAGAACCGCATACCCGCCTGGGCCTGCGACTTTGATGCGCCGAGACACTTCGTCGATCTTGGGCTGGTCGAGGCGAAGGCGTTGTGTAATGCGCAGCTGTGTGACTTTACCACCCGTGCTGCCGTCGATGAGGAGACTGTTGGCGACGTTCAGGTCCCCCTCCAGGAGGTGCATGCTGGCTGGGAAGTTACTGTTTTTTAGGAGCAGCATGCCATTCCAGGGCATGCTTAGCTTGCCCCCTGCGTCCTGCTTTGAAGCCTGGCTGCTTTTGGAGCTGCTCTCAGATCGGTCCCTTTTGGAGGCACCTTTGGCCGAATCGCCCGCTTTGCGCTTTCTCTCCGCAGGGCTCACACTGACACTGGACTCTAAGAGGCTGCTGCTGCTTTTAATGCGCTTTTCACCAGGGCCTCGGTCCAGGCTGCTGCGGCTCTCTCGTGAAGGGGATACCCGGTCTGCTCTCGCTGGCCGCTCGGAGTCGCTGAATCGTCCATCACGACTGCTTCCTCCTGGGCTGCCCTCGAGGGATGGCGGCCTGCGACGTCGGGCCGCCCACTCGCTGCTGCTGTCAGGTGAACACTCCAGATGTCTCCCATCCTCCATGAGCCGCCGCTTGCGTGCAGCATCCCTGCCCGGCAGCTCCCTCTCCAGTGACCAGGCCTCTCGCCGCCGCTCGCGCTCCAAGTGTTCGAGGGGCTCAAAGGCAGGAGTTCGTACACGTTCACGGATGGCAGGCACAGGCCATTCAGCCCCAGCATACAGTTCTCGTTCTCTGAAGTGCAGCGGTGGGGGAGTTCGTTCTCGGACCCTGATGGCCTCGGGGGTGGCGCGATGGACGAAAGACTCAGCCACGATTTCATAGTGTTGCAAAGGGAGGGGCTGCAAGAACTGCTGCTGGTAGCGGTGCTCCGTGTCAGCAAAGTCCACCCTCAGTCTCCTGTCGGGACCGCCGAGAGGAAATCCACGCATGTGCGTGCAGGCTGCCTGAGCGGCATCCAGGCTTTCATACTGAATATAAGCCCAGGTGTCTCCTTTTCTGTAGTCTATGGTCCTGATAGTGCCAAAGCGGTCAAACTCCCTGGCTAGCGCAGTCAGAGGCACCCAAGGTCCAAGACCGCCCACCCACAGGCGTGTGGTGGGGGTGGCTTTGCCATAGCCAATTTTTATGGGGTTTCGGCCCACAACTTTACCAGACATGCTAATTTTTGCTCTATGGGCCATGTCCAAGTTTTCAAATTTAAGAAAGCCATAGGTGCTGCTCTGGCCCCGAGAGGGTCTTTTAATGTCCACCTCTGTGATGGTCCCAAATCGTTCAAAAGCTCTCCTCAAATCATTTTCAGTCACAGTAATATCCAAATTACCCAGAAACAGTGTGCGGTTGGCTCTCTGGTCGTCCTCGGGAGAGATAAAGTCCTCCTCGCGGAAAGGAGCGGGGCGCTCCGCGATGTATGCAGGCCGCGCCCTGGCTTCATAAAAGGCGAACTCTCTTTCTCTTTCAAGCTCTCTCGGTAACGGCGGGGGTGGGGGAGGAGGAAGCCGACCCAGCGCTAACTGCTGTAACCGGTAGTCTCTGTAACCCAGACCGGTTGGAGAGAGCGGCCTCTGGGTATGCAAATGTCTGTGGCCTACAACGACAGAGAAATGGTCCTTATCTACAGGAGATCGACTTCTCCTCCTATTCAAGTAGACCGCCTCAATTTTCAAAGGACGGTCGTAGAGCACCAGCCGGCCTCGCGCGTGCTTCGCCGCTCTGGCATCATCCGGTCTCCTAAAGTTGACGAATGCGATTCTCTCGTCGTTGACTCGGCTGATTTTAACACTCACGTCGCCAAATTTTTTGAATTCGTGAAAGAGGCCGTCCTCGATTTCCTCGTCGCTCAGCTGGGAGCCGAGCTCGCTGATTTTTAAAGTTTTGTACTCACTTTCGTTTGTGGGAAGCGGGGCTCGCGACTCTCCGCGCGAGTTGGTGCGCGCGGCCGCCTCTAAGGACAGGCTCGAGGCGGGATTCTTGCCGCTCGAGGTCGCCACAGGGCTGGGGGAACCGCGAACATCTGGAAGCCTGCAAAAAAAAGAGATGTGTACATTGAGCGTTAAAAAATGTCTTTCAGTTGTGTGTTTCTGAGTAGCTCTAACATGCCGGTAAGTGCAGGCATGCTAACTGTTTGTTGGCTCAGTGATGTCATCACAATCGCAGTTGCAGTTGCAGCTGCACGGTCATGTCGGCCAGGATAACAGGCTCCCGGGGTCTTTGGTTTTCATGCGCAGGGCCACCAGGCCTGAGGGCTTGTATTCAGACTCTGGTCCGGGCTCAAAGGAATGGGCCCCCAGGCTTCCTGGGAAGCCATGGAGTGAGTATATCCCGTTAATGCTAGGGTGGTGGGGCGGGTGATGATGATGATGATGAGGATGGCCTGGAGACGTAGACATACCCATGAGCCCGGGTAGGTTGCCATGAGGATGGGGGTAAGGGGTCATACAGGACGATGCCATGTTGTCCGCTCCCAGAACACAACCACTGGCCACTCCGCCGGCGCCTCCCGTTCCCGCACTGCTTGGCCATAGGTTATTTTGCATCTGTGTGGACAGAAAAAACACATTTTAAAATCATTTTTAGAATCTTTTTACATTTAATTAACATGTATACAAATTAAATATGTTTAATGCTAGCCTGTGCCATATGGCAAGATTAATGGCATTACACTAACATGCAATATAAAACTAAATTCAGTCTGTGTTTCTGACAACAAATATAAATCATTATAATGTCCACTATGTCTCCAGCCAAACCAAAGCAACTCCCCTGTGTGTGTTGAAATCGTAGACAAAAGCTACATTTTTGTTCTCAAACTCTGTCTTATGCTCTCTTTGTGTTATGTGTTTGTGTATTTGCGTGTGTACCTGGTATGAATCGGAGCGAGGGAGAAGGGAGATATCGTATGTGGTAAAGTGGTTTCGCACCTCTTGCATCTTCCCGTAACGCTCTCTTTTCCTCCATTTGGCCCGTCTGTTTTGGAACCACAGCTCTGTCTTATGCTCTCTTTGTGTTCTGTGTTTGTGTATTTGCGTGTGTACCTGGTATGAATCGGAGCGAGGGAGAAGGGAGATATCGTATGTGGTAAAGTGGTTTCGCACCTCTTGCATCTTCCCGTAACGCTCTCTTTTCCTCCATTTGGCCCGTCTGTTTTGGAACCACACCTGAATATCCATATATTAAACGTAATTATTGAATGATGGAAATATATGCCCTGTCAAAATGGAACACTTTGCCTTTCAATGAATTCCATTTATTTAATAGATGAGCAACATTAATATTACTGAAAGCATTGAAATCTGTGCAAGAAATGGTGTATCCTGTCAAATTTGAAACCAATTACTATCTATTAATCAGATATTTTATCCATATTATCAATTACACTAAGTTTATTTCAAAGAAATGAATACATCTCACTCAGCAAATGAATGTATTAAATTGATCAAAACTGACTGTAAGGACTTGTACAATGTTACAAAAAATTTTATTTCAACTAAAAGTTCTTTTGAACATCTTTTTCCATCACAATTTCCACAAAAATATGAAGTAGCACAACAATTTTTAACAAGTCTTGAGCACCAAATATTATTAAAATTCAGCTTTGCCATCACAGAAATAAATTACATTAAAAAAAATATTGAAATAGAAAAAGGTTATTTGAAATGTAATCATATTGCATAATATTACCATTTTTACTGTATTTTTCATCAAATAAATGCAGCCTTTGTGAGAATAATAGACTAATAGAATAATAGAAAAAATAAGACAATGACGATTATTTTAATAATGACAATTTATATATTTAATCTTACACTGCCTGCAGAAGGTGGAGTCTTACACACCTGCACTCTTGCCTCCGTGAGCTCCGTCCTCAGTGCCAGCTGTTCCCGTGCATACACATCTGGGTAATGTGTCTTCTGAAAGACCTTCTCCAGCTCCTCCAGCTGAAAGGTGCTGAAAGTTGTCCGGTTTCTCCGCTTCTTGTTCTTGCCTGACAGGTCGATGGAGTCAGCGATGGAGTCTCCAGGCAACCCGTTGGACGGCTCTTTCAGTTTTCCACAACACTCCGAGTCCAGAGCAGGATATCCAAGGGTCTTGGGTACGGCCTTATCTCCTGCTGACACCAAGACAGAATGACATTTAGTTTCTAAGAAGCAAATATAAATACTGTGCCCAGGCTAATTAAACATCATTTTCTGTTTAAGTACAGTGCTTTTCTTGTCTTCTAAACTGCAGTTAATGGCTTTTTTATGTATAGCCTGAATATTTTTCCTCCTCACCTGATTTAGCTGCAGGCCTTAACGACCTCAAACTAACCACAAACGCATGTCAAATATATGAGTTTTAATTAGGAAATAGAATTATAACGTTTACAAGTTAAATTAATACACATTATATTGCAGGTTTCCATATGAAGCAGCACAACGTAAATTCCTTAAATATAACTTTGTTAAAAAATAAAACATTTTTGATCTGTGATAAATTAATTGCAATCACTGTATGTAAACCAAATAAGTTATTTTGTTCATCACCAGTAGATATGTAATGTACTTCCTGACTATCCTAAAAATAATGGTGTGCAACAGGCACATAAAACTAAAAATATATTTGCAGTTTACATTAAATAGTAGACCATTAAACCAACATTGCAACATTTTCTCTTTCAAATATTCAGTCTACTTTTGAGTATTCCACGAACTTTAAAAAGGATAATAGCACACTGTCAGCAGAGCTTACTCTTTTGATTAAGCTTGAAACTTGAGATTGAATGGCATCAGTTAAAAATCAATTTTTCTAAGCTTAAACGCTTGCTTGAATAGTACAATGAAATGCATGTCATTACAAAATCCACAGCTATTATGATATGACAGGTTAAAAGGTTGTAAGAAGTGAAGGAATTTTGACAAAAAAAAGTTATGTTATAATCACTATAATAATAAACATAATTCAAACAGGACGTGTTTGCTTTTCTCAGGAGAATATAAGGATGGGAAGAGCTATTTTAAAAGGAATAATCCAGTCATAGTCCTTTACAAGAGGGTGTTTATTCTTTCATGAGTACTTCTATCTAAAATATTAACTTTTTATGTCTCTCCTGTGTTTTTAATTGTAATCAAATAATCGTATCCCTAATTTTCATGGAAAAGAAAGCAGAATTCATGTCTCAGTGTGTTAATATATAGTTGGTTTCTCTTTTTCAAATCTTATTGAGATTTCTGCTTGAGTATATAATTGAACAAGAGTGATTCATTCTGTGCATAATGACAAAATGATGATATTGTTTCAAACCATGATCATCTAGGTCAATAAATTGACTAAATAATTGCTTTAATTAATTCAAATGCATACAAGAGTCAAAGCATTGTTCTTGAGACATAAAAAACAATTATTATATTTATAGTTTTTAGTAGGCAGATCTAGAACTGGCTGATAGTATTTGACAATGATACTTCTGTTTGTTTTCCTCACAAGAACTCCACTGTAATCCATCTGAATTAGAGTGAAATTATAATTTCGATGTTTCTGTAGATATTAAAAACATCTGACCTAGGGTCATAAAAATCCCCAGGCAGTTTCCTTTACAGCTCAATGTCTGTCTTTGCTTGGTGATTAGGTGGCAGAAATGAATTATGGTTTTCCTAAACATCTGAATTAGAGTGAAATTATAATTTCGATGTTTCTGTAGATATTAAAAACATCTGACCTAGGGTCATAAAAATCCCCAGGCAGTTTGCTTTACAGCTCAATGTCTGTCTTTGCTTGGTGATTAGGTGGCAGAAATGAATTATGGTTTTCCTAATTTAATTTTCACCAAAACAGAGGAAACCATTTACTAGAGTTACTTCTATAACTTTAAAGTTATGGCATTATATTATATCTGATCTCTTCAAAAAAACAAAAAAAAACTAAATGCTTTTAGGAACAGAATAGTTATATACTGTACTCTTATTTAGCCTATCTTAGAAAGAACACTATAGAACAACACTTTACTATTTTCATTTTATTTTAGTTAAATATCTCCCAAAATGTCTCCACTGGCCTTCGAAAGAGCGATAAATAAATAAAGATGAAGTTTTAAAAATGATCGTAAACATGTCAAAAACTGTCTTTCAAAAAGTAGGCTATAATGTATAAGTTCGACGCTGTAACCCCGGCACATATGGCAGAAATGACCTTGCATTTCTTCCCCCTTATAGCACAGTAAGCTAAAAGACAAAACAGGCCTCTTATTATTAAAGTGTTGTCTTCAACACTAGTTCGTTCCCACCAATCAAATCCAGGCTATATTTGTTTGGCACACCCCCATAAGCCCCATAAGGTGAGGTCCCCAATTAAAAGGTTGAAGAACGTACTGCATGGCTCAACACGTCTCTCATATCGACATGATCGTTTATAAATGAAACGAATTTAGAATCCAAGATCAATGTTCGTATTTAGAATGTGTGACAGAATAGTAAAGCATTCAAACGCAGCCAAGAATGGCCATAACAGGCCTCAAAACCATGCACGCAAATCCATGGCGATAGATTTGAATGCTGTTGGTCTATCTGACGATATTGTTTCTGAGCATTAGGCCTACACATCGCAATATTTTATGATTAGGCCTGCAATTTAAATTGAGACTTGCGGTTGAAATAAATTGTTCCAGCTGTATGAGGAAAGAAAACGTTAAATCACAACAGTTCAAAAAGTTTTGAACCTCAAAAAAAATTAAGTATGCTAGAACTTTATAAATGCGTTTTTAAATCATCATTTGGGAAACTGTGAGGACGAAATGCGCTATGGATACTGTGAGCAGGCCTGACATTTCCTAAAAGACGCAGCTCTTACAACATGAACCATTCAGCTGTAATAAAATAATACTAATAACTTTCAGAACAGGCTGTTATTGAAAGTAAGAACCCGTTCTCAATTTACTTACCTGGTTAAAAAAAGGTTAAATAAAGTGTTCTTTTGTTTTGCTTTAACTATATGACTTATTTATAACTATACATAAAATATGTAATAAAAAGAACGTTTTATTTTGCGGTTATTTAGAAAACATCTTTGAACAACGAATACACATATCACTTTAACATCGTGAACATCATGTATATATATATATATATATATATATATATACGAAAAAAGGTTCATACGTACTTATATATAATATAGTTAGATTATTTGGAGGTTCTTTGGAGAAATGAAAAAAGTTCATAGGTACAGGCCATTTCAAACGTGTTTAACAAGTGGGATTCCAGTTCGAACGAAATACTGATTAACCGAAAAGTCTAATTTAATAAATAAATACATTATTTCAATTGGCTTAATCTAGCCTATCTCTAATTAGCACAAATAACACCACTTTTCTTGCTGTGACATAATTTTAAGTGTAAATGTAATGATATTTACATTTCCAGTTGCCATATATCCGTTTTAAGAAATTATGCGTAAATGAAAAATATTACAGATTTTTAGTCACATTCCTAGCTACTAGATGTTTTGGGCCTCTCAGGTGGAGTAGCCTATTTAAAAATTGTGTAAAAATTAAATTGTGTAAACGGCTTTTGAGAATTATTATTATTATTATTATGTCATTATTAGGCTATTGTTGTTATTACGACTAGTAGCCTATCGTTTACAGTCCAGACGTTTGGAGGTTTTCCTCGCTGACATTCAACTACTGAACTAGTTTTCACTTACCGTCAGAATTAGTCTCATAAAATGAGGAGTTCTTCTCAGTAATCGAAGGTTTTTGGTCCTGGTTCATATTCTCCAAATACTTCGTATGCTTTCCAGGCGAGGCGCGGGGAGTTGTAGTGCCGACGCCGTGCGTAAAGTCCGCGGAGCCGCCGCCAGTGTAGCGTCCCATAAAAAACTCATGTCGACGCGCTAGATGAAGATGCGGAGACTTTTGGAGGTCGTCACACTGAAAGAACGTGCCGGAATTATGCTCCAAACCCGGTGAATTCTCTGGCGTGATCCTGTTTGAAGGCGAGGAGAAAGACAGACAACTCTCAGTCTCCATCACCCCGTCCCGAGCACGAGAGCGCAAATAGTGAACCAGGATGCTATTAACAGGGGACAAGTTAGTGTATAAGCGAGAGAGATGGCGATTTTTTTCCACCTCTTCGTTTCAAGTGGGTGGGATTTAGAGGATCAGAAACAAAGACCCGTGAACTGGGAGAGGGAGAGAGCGAGACAGCGGTCTTATTCAATACGCCCAAAAATCAATCACGTGTGGCTCCTGTCAATTAACCATTTACCTCCAAAACGTTTTCTCTTAATAAAACAAAATTGTTATGAGAGATAGGAGAATGTGATTAAATCACGTAATTGTGACTGGCTGAGCACTTATAGGCCTAACTTGAAATCACCAAAGTAGTGTACTGAATCCAGATTTGATGGATTTTGATCCAGGAACATGTTACGTGAGACGCTGTCAGAACTCAACCAAAGCAGGGATCAAGGATCAACCTTTAAACGCGCATTGGCTAAAAAAAATCCCCTGAATGAATCCGATTATGATATATACATCGATGACAATATTAAATTTTGAATTTACGCTACGTAGGCCTATGGCTTTAAATCATATATGCAACAGCTGAAATGCCATTATGGTTTTTAGTTAGACGAAAAATAAAATCAGATATTACTCTACGTTGGAGAAGCATCTTTTTTTGTTTTATTATCGAGATGTATGCCATGTATAAGCACAATTGTAATAAAATACTAGGAAAAATAAATAATTGTAATTGGATTTACATAAGGAAGCAACCGTGTGAAACAATCACAAGGCCTAAAGCAACAGCAAAAATAGTAAACTGCCGCTGATTGAGATTTAAGAATTTTTCAGGGGGAAAAAATTATAGGCTACTATTGATATTTATCTTTAAATCATATATGCAACAGCTGAAACCATTATGGTTTTTAGTTAGACGAAAAATAAAATCAGATATTACTCTCTACGTTGGAGAAGCATCTTTTTTTTTTATTATCGAGATGTATGCCATGTATAAGCACAATTGTAATAAAATACGAGGAAAAATAAATAATTGTAATTGGATTTACATAAGGAAGCAACCGTGTGAAACAATCACAAGGCCTAAAGCAACAGCAAAAATAGTAAACTGCCGCTGATTGAGATTTAAGAATTTTTCAGGGGGAAAAAATTATAGGCTACTATTGATATTTATTCCTATGTTCCTTTATATTCCTATGCTTATTAATGAACGTGTATGTAGTACAATGATATGTAATACAAACCAACGTCATTAGCCTATTTTATACAACAAGGCAACATTAAAGTTATGATATTTTTATTTGTAGCTATTTTAAGTCAAAAGGAAGTTTTCGATTATATCTTATGCAAACCTAAATCTGTCACAACTCATTAAAAGTAGTTTAATAGCGAACATCACATTTATTTTATTTTCGAAAACGCTAACATATATAAACTATACCAGATAAAAGAAATCAGCTGGTTTATGGTTACTGCATCATTAATACAAATTATACAAACGCTGATCCAGTTGCCACAGAAAATGTGCAATCTTCTTAAATAAAGTTCATTAATATGATGATCACCAACTCTCCTGTTACTCCTTTCCACTTCTATTATGGCAAAAGCACAAAACTTTACGCTTATAATAGACAGAGAAAAAACAGACATAAAGCTGTTCTCGCTATAGGCCTAATGTACAGTATATGTTAGGACAGAGTTCTTGTTTTTGTAGAGTTTTGAATTACCAACAATTAATTTTAAGAAATCTGCTGTATCCATTACATTTTGTTCTGTTCGCTCTGTGGTTCTTAAAAATACGTCCAGAAGAAAAGTTAAAGCGTTTATCATAATTATCCTTTTTTAAAATGACTTTTTTGTTGGTAACTCAAACGCTTGAGGAATAATATTGCAAACTGCAGACTGTCCACCGAATTTATTCAAAAAATAAACAACAACAACAAAAAATTCCAATGTACAGTATATGTTAGGACAGAGTTCTTGTTTTTGTAGAGTTTTGAATTACCAACAATTAATTTTAAGAAATCTGCTGTATCCATTACATTTTGTTCTGTTCGCTCTGTGGTTCTTAAAAATACGTTTAAAGTCCAGAAGAAAAGTTAAAGCGTTTATCATAATTATCCTTTTTTAAAATGACTTTTTTGTTGGTAACTCAAACGCTTGAGGAATAATATTGCAAACTGCAGACTGTCCACCGAATTTATTCAAAAAATAAACAACAACAACAAAAAATTCCATAAAACTTTGTGGAGCTGCTTGAGTTTGGACATCCAGAGATCAAATAAACTCAAAACTGTTGATATTGAAGTGGCAGCTCAAATCTCTGCAATAGATCTCTAAACAGAGAGCACTTAAACGACTCGCGCTGCTCTCCAAGATGTCTAACAGTTTTTTGGATATCTGTAAGGCCGTATGGAGCCAACCTGACGGACAAGTGTGTAAACATCCAGTCCATTTGCTTCGGTCAGCCCACATAAGAACCGTTTCATTCAATGATGAATTCACCAAGCAAACAGACTTCGGGAATACGGAAGAGATCATATCACTTCCTCTGACAAGTTGTTTTGTTGCACTGCAAACTGCATAGCCTACTCCTCTGAAAACTAAAATCAAATACTGACTCACTTCTATGACACTGGCTTATTCTTCGTCAAAACTAAACATAAATCTCATTCTGTTGTTCTGTCGCAAACTTATGAAAAGTCTGTCTTTTTAAAGTCAGTTATTGGGATTTGGTATAGCGGACATAGTTTGTATTGGGCAGAAAAAGTTAATTTGTTACACATGCAGAGAAAAAAAACTGAATTTGCGCAAACCCTTCAGCAATTAGCCCACATTAAGCTGTGAAGATGTAAAAGAGAGAGGAAAATCTTAGCCTTTCATTTCAGTGATCCTAAAGGCATAAGAAGGACCCCGTTAATTAGCAAGCAGAAGTTAATCAAAAGGACATGACCGGCTTGCTGCTCGTAGATGCAGTGGCATGTTTGTCAGCCAATTAATAAACAACATGACTTAGATTAGGATGTTGTGGGAGATCTGGAAAAATGGGCGAAAATTGGAGACCCTCTGGGAATTTAGAAAGCGACGGCAGAAAGTTGAAGTGCAGAGATAATGCATTCTCAAAACAATACAATGCTCGTTTAATTCAGCGAGATAATGTGTAAGTATTTAAAAATTAAATACTGACTAGCCTATATATACTGTCTGCGGGGCAAGTTGTCACACGAGCTAAGTGAATTCAGTTACAATTTTTGCCATTGAGATGACTGGGGGGAAAATGTCCCCTAGACCTAGGCCTATATTGCAGGATTTGGAGTCAAAAGTCCAATAACAAATGCAAAAGTTTTGTATCAGTGGGTTTGTATGTTGGTTTCAAACTTAAAGTTAAAACACTGCATTCGAATGATTTTGTGGATTTTACACCCGACGCGATCGTTGTAGGCTATAGTGTCGCGTCGCGCCGCAACAGAGGCTGTCAAATTCTTTTATTTTTCGCGTCAGAAGTAGCGAAGGCGCGTGGAGTGCGTCAGAAATAGAACTGGGCATCAGTTTTCTGAGGACGATTTTTTATGTCGATCCAGTGCAGTCATTATGACTGAATATAGATTAGACAGTTTCCAATAGTGTAATTTCTATTGGCTAAATAAGTGAACGCAAAAAAATCTGAAACTGGAATAATTCAGACAGGGTCAGGACAAAAAAAGTCATAAATGTCAGGTTTGGTGTCATATATTTTATAAATATAGAAATATATATGGAATAGGCCTAATATATAAAAATGTGACACCCAACCCCAGTGGGTGTGACAACTGCCCAACTATTGTGGAATGTTGTCAGTTTTTCTTCATTTAACAGTGGAATTATTCAATAACTTTCTGCAGCCCAGATTAAGGTTTGTGTCTACAGAATTTGATTGCCTTTCAAAAATAAACCCACCCTGAGAAATAATTACTGGAGTAAAAAGTGTGACAACTAGCCCCGCTCTCCCCTGCTGTCTGTGCTTCAATATGTCTTTGTTAATGTGAATATACTGTATATGCAGTGCACCCTGCACTTTTCTTGTGTATGATCCAGTAGCCTCAGCCAGGTTTTGTGATTCTGGCTCATGGTTAAATGGCTGAAATCCCATAGAGAACATTTCCTGAGGTGATGGCGTGCTCTTGAAATAAAAAGCTTAGTAGAGAAAATGTACTCCAGACGACACATTTAGAGAAAATATCAACTTTAGGTTGGCTGGATGGCCTCAGGAACCAGGGCTCTTAACTTTGGTGTTGACAGAGTTGACATGCACACAACCACAGCCATATCATTTGCATCTGCAGGAAAGCAGAGTAAGAGCTGATGCTCTCCTCTGTTTCAATAGCTGTTATCTATTCAATATGACAACTGCAGTACAGAAAGGAATATGCCCTCCTTTTTTGATCAAATGCAGCGGCTTTTGTAAGCAAGGACGACAGAAAAATATGTTCCGAATATAATGTAGTTCAGAAAATCATGTAATTCTTGCATGAATGATTGCAGCAGGTCTCCTCCTCCTATCAGTTCCAATTATAATCTACAACTGAATATGATCTGAGTGAGACCTGACTGAATTCTGAAATATAAAAAGTTGAGAAATTTCAAAGGGAAAAGCTATGAACAACATTTCGGTTTCCCTGAGAAAAATACACAGTAAAAAATATTTTTTGAAGTTGTAAATAAAAAACAACGATTATTAGAATATGTTTTACATGAAAATACAATTTCAGTCTTTCTACTTCAAATTTTCAAGTTTATATCAGTGTCTACTTGCCATTTCTTTCTAATTATTAGCTAAATTTACTACACATTTTTGAGTAAAAAATGGTTTCAAAGTAAATTTGACACCAAATGGTTTTTCAGTGTAAGGTTCACAGTCAGTCCTTTATTAAAGGACCCTGATAACCTGAACACCAGTCACCAAAACTCTGCAGGTTATATATTAGGAGGAAACATCGATTTCTGCCCAGCTGTATATCTCCATCGGATCTTTGGATTTCTGGTAAGTCATCAAACGGCTGACCCTCGCTCCTCCGCTTGCTGTGGCTTTGTGGCCACTCTTGTTTCCTGAACCTGGGGCAGCTGAACCTGTCCCTGGCATGACCCCATGCAGGAAATCAGTCCAGTCTGTGGCCCACGGTCTCTCTGTTCGCCTTTCTCCCTCTCTCTTTTTCATCCATTTCTGAGCAGAAAGAGCAGAGCTGGATGTAACCCTTCTGAAACCTTCAGTTCACACAACCCTGGACCTGCTATCATCCTCTATCTCCCTTTCAGCTTTCTTTATCTGTATCAGTTTTCAGCGTTGCTCCACTCCATGAACCATGGGTATCTGCCATTCAAAACTGAATTGAGAACACCTTGTAAATTCCTGAATTTAAATTGAATTCAAACAGGACACAGAACTGCAATTCGAATTTGAAGGTGGGATGTGGAATTATCTATCTATCTATGTAATAATTTCATCAAGAGCATGCAGCATTAGTAGTGTTTAAACAGGGAAACCACTGTGCTGTTAACAAGCTGATTCACACACTCTGATCATGAGTGGAGGTATTTATCATTCCAGCCTACAGGTTTGCATTGGAATATGTGAAGGGGAAGGGACAGTAATTCAATTATGTGCCCTGCATGCAGAGAGATGATCCCATATAAAGAGGAAGCATTTTCCTCTGAGGGCTCTTTCTCTCTCTTCCTCTCCCTCTGTCCAGCTGAAGCCAAAGCTCTGATTGACAGCTGCTGACCCCCAGGTCATAACACATGACAGAGGGAGTCTGGGAAGCGAGAGTTTGTGTCAGAAAAGCACTGAAGAAGGGCCAGTCTGTATATGTGTGTGTGTGTGGGGGGGGGGGCACTGGGTAAGAACAGACTGACTGTCCCTCCAGCGACCCCACACAATTTCGCTGTCTCTCCAGACTGCATAAGAGATGTCTATATTACCAAAGAAAGGTGATGTGAATGCAATGATGATGTTCAAAGTCAAATGTTAATACCTTTACTATAAAAGTTTATAGAGGTTTTTTAAAGACTTTTATATCACACATAAAACGCATGTCTATTAACAGGGTTGTGTAAAAGAATTGAAGAACTGATTCTTGTTCGAGTTGGAATTTGAATTGAATTATTCATGATCCACAAGAAGTTGAACTAGAATATGAATTGGAATGAGAGAAAGAGGAAATCACTGAAAATTACTGAAGGTTAATGGTGTTTAACTGGTGGTCGAGTAGGAAGAGGAAATTACTGAATAGCAAAATCAAAGTAATGTAACACAGGCAATGCATTCTGGGAAATGAAGGGTTCTTCCACCCTTGTCCACAAAAGTTAATTTATTGAATAGGATAAAATAGTTTAAAAAAATTAATTACTATATTCTATAAATGGCATTTTAATCAATCAATCTATCTATCTATCTATCTATCTATCTATCTATCTATCTATCTATCTATCTATCTATCTATCTATCTATCTATCTATTACTGAATAGCAAAATCAAAGTAATGTAACACAGGCAATGCATTCTGGGAAATGAAGGGTTCTTCCACCCTTGTCCACAAAAGTTAATTTATTGAATAGGATAAAATAGTTTTAAAAAATTAATTACTATATTCTATAAATGGCATTTTAATCAATCAATCAATCTATATATCTATCTATCTATCTATCTATCTATAGTAGATATAGTAGTATCTACAGTATCTGTAAAACGTGCTAAAAAATGTTAAAGGGGTCATATGATGTTGCTAAAAAAACATTATTTTGTGTAAAATGACAAAAAACAAGCGCTACTCTAATCTGCTCAAAACTCGCATTTGAATCGTTAATGGCAAATTCTTTATATATAAAAAACTTACTTACAGTCTGTGAGTCAGAACAGTCGGCACTGTAGTCTACTCTACCAGCATCAGGAAACAGTCGTCCATAAAATGTGCTGCACAGATCTGAATATTTGGGTTGAACTGTTCTGGAACAGTGTAGTAAATACAACTTAACCACTGATTTCTAGTGGTGTCCTCTTTTGGAAGACCAAACAAAGTAGTTTCGCTTTAACAGCGAAACACACGGCGGGCTCGAGAACGGCGCGGCCGGCGGATTCGACGAAGGAGCGGCCGGCGGGCTTGCGGCAACCACATGTGACGACCCCGGGCTGGACTCTGCTTCGTCCATGGTGAAAGCTGATCCATAGATCCACAGCGCGAAGTTGATGTATTTCCTCAGCGGCCAGCATGGATCAGCTCTAGGCACGACGAAGCGGATATCGTCCTCTTTTGGAAGGCCAAACAAAGTAGTTTCGCTTTCACAACGAAACACACAGTGTCTTCACGACATGGCGACAACAACAATACTACAGCAAGAATAAAAGTTATGCCTTCTTTCTTTGCGTGAACATTTGGGCAGCGTTATGCAAATCTTCCCACATCGTGACATAGACATGTGGGGGTGTGTTAGAACGAGCCGCTTTAGGTAGGCGTGGTTGACTCGTAACTTTTATAAAGAATATCTCTTTGGATTTGAGACTTTACAGATCTTCTTTATGCACCAAGAGCTTGTAACACCCCAAAGAGAAAGAAAAAATTTAAATCGCATCATATGACCCATTTAAAAAAGCACAGTTGTAGAAATTTCCATTAATTTAGTTTCTACTTCTTTAGATTCAAATTCAAAAAGCAATTCTGCTTTCTGTTTAAAAACTCAAAAATGTATTCTCAAATAAATTCGGAATGGTGCACATCCTACCCATCTATCCATAAGGCAAACATTAAAAATGTCACTACAGCATAAAAGCTGAGCTTATTTAGCAGGCCTGAAGAGTAACGTTTATCATGCAGTTCCTGCATTTAAAGCTGAGTGACTGTAATCAGCGACATACCGTCAGATCCTCACTTTCCTCCACACTGACTTCAGGAATCCGTAAACAGGCTCCTCAGAGAAACCATCTGGGTATCAGTTGACCTGGCTGCCGTGGACGCATGCCACAGCTAAAAAATAAATAATCCCTAAATGTGTTTATACTGAAGGGGGGGGAGCTGGTGGAGGAGAGTCTCTGTGACCTGTGGCTCTGATTCAATTAAAGGTGCTCACACAATGAACATGAAGAAGTATCTGAAGCTCAAATGCTCAGCCATGGGATTTTCATTAGCTGCAGCCTGGGGCAGGGACTCTCTCCTCAGATATGGATAAATCCAGAGAGTTGGCCTAGCATCCCACTTTACCTCTCTTCTGTCCCATGCTGGACCTCTGTTCTAAGAAGCCAAAACATTACTTGAGCACTCTGTCCCTATAAATGCAATTGTTCTGGTATGCAATTTGTACTGCACTTTGCCCTGAGTCTATAAAGTCCTGTCAAACATGTTATTCTAGATTTCTTCTAATATCTAGTTTCCTTTTTTAGTAATTCCAGTCATACTTGGGAGAGTTTAAGGTAGCGATGTCTCTTCTGGTAGGGCCTTTCCTTTTTTCTTTAGGTTTTTTTTTTTTTTGAAGGCTGCACAATTATTCTTTTGATCATGCCAAAAATAATACCATGAAATTTCTGCGAGCTAAAAACAAGAATAATTTACAGTCTTGTCCATGTTGTGGCTGTGGCATCATTCATTCCTTCCTGAATTTTGTTTTCCTAAATAAAATAGACCCTTATTTTCGGCACAAGCATTGTGGCTGTTTCATGAGTCATGCGTACGCGGGATAGAAAGAGCCCTTTTAAACTGTCACCGAAAAACGAATGAGTGCTCGAATCCCTTCAAAGCATGCTGTTAAATCCATGCCAACTTTCTGTCTGTTCCGTGGAAGTCACCAGCGAGTCATAGAAACTCGGCCAGTAATAGATTTAAAGCTACTGTTCGTGAACTAACAATCAGCTTCACTGTCACATTTTAGCAGCGTAATAGCCAAATCCAGAATATTTTTGAAAGTATTTGGGAAATATCGAGGCCTACAATGCTTCTAAAGAAACATCTAAAGAAAGAGTGGGGGCCAATTTTGCCATATTCCAAATACATATTTTTAATTCTGTGAGTATAAAAATGATTATAGGCTATATAGTATAGGTTGCATTCTTTATGCATATCGTTCATTTGTTATATGACTTTAAATACAGAGAGTTCAATTGGTGTTGGGGTGGAGGGGCTAAACAGCTGTCTGTCTCAAAGCATCGTCCACAGAGAATGAAGTCGAGTCCACTTCAAGCTAAGCATGGTTGTTATGTTTGTAGATTGTTTTAAATCGTTCATTGAATGTATATTATTTTTATTTGGTCTTCATTTTCATGTTACTATTTTTGTGTATATTGGTTGCTTGGTTGGCTACAAATAGCCTTATAAAACATCCACATCAACGTTCAATACATCATTTAATTTATAAAGAAAACTTGTAATTAAAAATAATAATAATAATAACTAGGGGAAGACCACTCAATAGCATACATTTACTGATAAAGTGTAAAAGAAAAAAGCATGAAGGTCCACCCAGATCTTTTCACTTCAAAACAATATTTAACACTGCAAATATAACTGAATTAGCCATCTGTGCGCACAAATCCCCCTAACAAATAAACATAATAAAATTAAAAAGTAAACATAAATACACACATCACTATCCATAAAATAAAGCCTCAAAGCTGTCCCGATTGACTACATCTAGGGTGATGATAGTCTGATGAAACAATTTGAAACAAGTATTAGCTATCATACTCTATCTTTCTCTCCTTTTTAACCTGTATTTATTCAAACAACTCTTTTAAACTCTAATTTCACATTTCGATTGAGGCTCAATTTTCTACTCAAATTTCTAATAAGGCTACTATGTAACTTTTTATTTAGTAGTAAGCTGTAGCCTAATATACTAATAGCTAATTCAAAAAATCTGCTAAAATATATAGGCCTATGTATTAAAAAACTATTAGATTTAAAATGAAAAATTGTTTATAAACAGTTCAATTAATTTGTCTGTCGTTTTGCTTAAAAAGAAAGAACATCTTTGTTAATTAGACTATTTAAAGGCTATGAATGTATGCGGGCCGTCCCCTGAATGTATGAAATAATTGCATCTCCACGTATGCAACTGTTTATCTGTATTTAGTTGAGAAAAAAATAATCCTTCTGTCATACTGATTCATGCAATTTCTCTTATTTCTATTTCTATGGCCTTTTCCTACTTACAATGTTTCAGATTAAATGAAGACTGTATTCAAAAAATGCATTGGGATAAGGTGTAGCCTATATGTACTCTAGGGGGCGCCTTTACGATCTTACCGCTCACTTCAGGGTTTCTTCAAACGCTAAGTAGCACTTTCGGCGTGCTTCCCAAACAAGAGCCACACATAAATACATTTCGTGCAATTAAATATATTTTTTTGCTTGCCATGCAATTAAATATATATATTTTTTTGCTTGCTTTCAGAGTTGTAGCACAAAGAAAATACACAAGTTCACTATAATAAAGAAAAAAAGCGTTGATTAAAGAAACATCACCTTTTGTCTGTACATTTCATGGAATAGAACAGCATTTTTGTGTAGGCCTACTTCGAGAAAAATTACCAACTTGCAACAGATCATAATTTCTTAAATATAGAAATAGTTGCAATATAGCTCAACAGTCACATTAGTTTAACAATAAATATCTGTGAGGAATACAGGTGTCAAATGAATGCCACATTTCAAATTGCAATAGTTAAGCAACCTTGAAATCTACAGTGCAAGATGGAGGATATTAATGAATGACCTACATTTGGCCCATGGCCTTTAGTTGTGGGACTGGTCTGAATGCCAGACTGCAGCAGCTGTGCAAGCGTAGCTGCACAGGAACAGCTCGGGTCATCTTCACGTGCCCCGGAGCTCATCCTGATGGCCCGAGGCACTAGACATGCGCTCTGACCCCTCACAGAACCACCCAGACGCTGGACATAATGCCACCATTCATATCCATGTCTGTCTATCTCCTGTGTTAGTATCAAATTCATAAGTTGATTCTTTCACAAAGGATACACAGACACTCACAATAACATGTGTACATACACAGACACACACAAAACAGTGCCTGCACACACACACAGACCCTCACACTCCTCATCATGGCTACCTTAACACACGCACAGGGAAAATGGCAGAAAGACATTTTTGTTATCAAAACTCTTCTGACAGCAATACAGCTATGTAGATTTCAACACTCACATGCTACACTCACTTCCAAGAGTGAATGAGAAACCACATCACACAACCTAACAAGAAAATTACTACTATTTCACGTGAATTCAATCCTCCCTAAAAGACAGGGGCTAACCTTGAATTGGACACTTGTGGAATCAAAACCTAAACTGTTTGGAAATACTCTGCACCTAAAGCAATGGGAAGCAGATGACGATCAAAAGCAACATCAGATTAATGCTCCATTTGCTGAATGTCTTTCACACAGGGATAAAAAAATAAATAAAAGAGGGAAACAGAGATCTTTACCCATTCAGAACAAAGATACCAATTTGTTATCACATTCAACAAAAAGTTAATATAGAAATACAATTAGGAAGGAGAAACAAAATTAATAATGATTTATCTTACTTGTTTAGTAATAAAATATAAAATCAAGACAATACAGACCAAACGCTTCATTATCCTCAGGTTAGCCATATTCCCGTTTCTACAAAAATCAGTCCACTTGAATTGTGTAGTTTTAGATGAAATTTAAAATGAGTATTGTCAGTCCAAAATGATTGTGTAAAATGTACACTAACAACAAACAAAATCTTACGCCGATACACAGGTAAACACACACACACACACACAGACACACAACAGAGTCTATGAATTGATAATGGCATTGCTGCCCAACCGTGCTCTGGAGACTTACATCGATCCCTGAAGCAGTGCAGAAAATCTAATTTATTGAAGCGCAGCAGCAGCTGGATTTGCAGTTCCGAGAGAGGGATTTCGTTACAGCCAGCGGAACTTAAACTGGGATTCTGAGAGTTCTGGACTGCTGAGGGAGTGTAAGGAAGTTTAGCCTTTGGGCAAAGTCTACATAGTTCCTGCACATACATCTTGAGACGGCCAGCACTCATTGTGAAGACCACAGTGTAGCATTTTGAGAAAGACTTGTATCATTTTGCTGAATTTTGGACAGTTTATGTTGAATTGCATGCATGGTCCACCAGCTAGACCAGCACCAAACCAGCACATTGAAATTGTAAAGTTGTTGATTATGCTCACACAAACACAGCTGTTTCAACCTTATTCCTCATATGTTAAAATCCAATTCCAATTCGAAACTAACCAAAAAAAGTTGTTCACTCAGTAACAGCTCTGAACAATTGACTGACTGGTTGAAAGGGATTCAAAGTGCTCAGGAGTGAGTTAAAGACTGACTTTAGAAGATTCAAAAGAGTTATTCTTTTTATTGCGAATCAGACAACACAGCTTGCACAGTGTGCATTCTTGTCTGCAGGAAACACCGGTGAAAGTGGTATCTTCCAGGAATTTTGAAACTGACCCTGAGTTTTTTTTTATTGACTCCAGAATTGATCCCAAACAAATACTCCTTACTGAAAAAAAGAAATGTGTTACAGACAGTGGCATCGCTAGAGATTCTGGGCCACTTGCGCAGATTTTGAGGCTCCCTTAAAAACGTTCAGTGAGCCTACTGAAAGTTAAAATTAGGGTACAAAACAAATCTTTATTTTTTTCATTAAGGTGTAATTCATTCATTCCTTAAAGGGAAAGTTCAGCCAAAAATAAAACTTTTGTTATCATTTACTCACCCTCATGTCGTTCCAAACTTGTATGAGTTTCGTTCTAATGTTGAACATAAAAGAAGATATTTTGAAGAATGCTGGTACTCAAACAGTTGATGGTCCCCATTGACTTCCATAGCATTTTTTTCTCTACTATATGGAAGTGAATGGGGAACAACTTCAAAATTCTTCAAAATATCGTCTTTTGTGTTCAACATAAGCAAGAAACTTATACAGGTTTTGTACAAAAATGCCAGCTTTTCAGATTTTCAAAACATACAAATTATGCTGATTAACGCTTGATGAGACCAAGTGAATTGACTCGCCAGAGCAAGTGCCTCCAACTGTGCTTCTTTTTTGAATTTTTCAATGTAACATGCGATAGCCAAATGTCATGCTTTGAATTCTCAGTTTCTCGCACATGAGTGCCACATCTTTAAAATGCAAGTTTAAATAAGTTCAGCTTTTAAAAATGCATCTAGTGGCCCTGCGTTCTTTGTTATAAGCTGGTGAACAAATCATGTCTGGATGAACTTTTCTTGGGTAAAAAGTCAAATATCATATTCGCGTGGCACAATTTCCAAGGTCTCGCAGTTGAAAAATAGATTATTTTTGGAATGGCATCCCAGCAACTGGATCCATACGTTTCTTCTTGTGCTTCAAATATCCTACTGGAGGTATTCTGGTGCTGATCTTGATTCTGATTAAGTGAATTTAATGAGAGATTATATCTTATAATACATTCACACAGATAGCTATACAGATGTTAGGCTCCCCCAGTAATTAAATTATTAAGAGAAAATCCTTTTGTGCAGTGTATGCCAAGGTGTTGTCCCTACAAGGAGAGTCCTGGCTGTGACCCCTTCATGACCAAGCATCCCCCAGACCGCGGCCCCCAGACCCCTGTCTCCAAATGCTGTTTCAGGCCAGCAGGACAGCTGTCCTTCTCCACTCCGCCTCAAAATCTCTCTCCCTAGTGCTTTCAAAAGCTCCCTGTGTCACCAGACTGATTAAAACAAACACCGCTCATATTTTGGTATCTAATCCAATTGTGCTCTTTTTCTTCAAACTGAGCCTGCAGCGCGTGGGGTATTGGGTGTCTGGGACCCCCGTGAGCCCCCCTCTTCTGTGGCAGGGCTTCAATTTCAAACACTCTGGGACATCACATAGGGGGAGCCAAGCGTAAATAAAGACTTACAGCGGCTCTTTTGAAACATCCAGGTATAAGTGGAAATATTTACCTTCTTTTCCTGTGTAACTTGATTTGACTTTGATGGCTTAAAATAGTGACCAGCATTTGTAGTGAGATTGTGTTTGTGTTTGTGTTCGGAGAATTTGTAGCCATTGGCTGGTATGGGGATAAAAGGAAGACCTCTCTCGGGGGTGACCCTTGGTTATGTGACTGACTGCTATGGGGGTGGATTGCGAGACTTACCCTATGTTTATTGTTTTATTAAAAGGGGCATGTTGAGCTTGTGGGGTCAAGACTTTTCCTGATATCCTGATTTAAAGTAGTAGACTTGTGTATGCATAGGCCTGAGCGCAAGGTCCACATGCAGTCATCATTACAGATACGGGACTCAACATGTGGTTGCTTTGTTTACCATTTGTAGTGAAATCTCACAATCAAAAACGTTCAGCTTGAGAGCTCACAAACTCTCCACTTGTCACCGGTTCTTGTTCAAATGAGTCTTCCTCTACATGATTCGACGCTCGAATGTTGCCAGGTTATGACAAGAGCATTCTAGCATTCGACCCCCCTCCCTCCACCAAAAGATAAACACATGGAGATTTAAGCTGTAACCGGAGCCGTTCGGAGAATTCATTCAAGGGTCAGCAGCACACAGTGCTTTCAGATAACATCCTCATCTCAAATATGTGGCCTTAGTGGCTCCTTTAGGTTCATTATTGGTGCATTGCTCCATATTTGACTCTGTAGGAACTTGGTTAGATGATCATAATTAACATGATCACAAACAGTTGGTTACCATTAGTAACAACCGGTATTGTCTATACTTTCAGTGTTACATCTGTTGAGATCAGCAACATCAACTTAAAAATATTCAAATAGACAGTACAGTTCATTAGAACACAAATCAGGACTTTGGTAATGAATCTTTCAACGCAAATCAAGCATGACGTTTTTAGCACCATCTAGTGGATGAAATACTGCTGTCTCATTATGAGTGATGTAATTTCCTGTATTGCGGACCGTCTAGCTTTTTAGAAGTAGATTATTCTTTGTCAAAAGCATTTAGATATCTTCTGATATGTTTGAGTTGCATATATTCATTTAGGCACCATTCAGCTTTATTGTAGACCTGGAATCTTTTAATGAGCTCGATTCTTCTTGTAAGAATAGAGTGCAAAGACTTTAAAGCTGCTCTAAGTTTATTTACTGGATTGTAAGAGGAATTTAAAACCCCTCTTCATATTTCACCGTGAATCATACATGTGTCATTGTCCAAAGGAAGCTCACAGAAGCATCAAAGACTGTGCCCACCCCGCACACAAGCTGTTTTCTGCCATCTGGCAGATATAGAGCACTGAGTCACAGACAACAAAATTAGCTTAACTCCTGTTTAATGCATTATTACACCTTCACCTCTTTGATCCATCCTGCTGTCTTCACCTTATTAACTCTCTCTCTCTCTCTCTCTCTCTCTCTCTCTCTCTCTAGTCAGTAAGATTTTTGTAAAGAAATTAATACTTTTATTCAGCAAAGATGCATTAAATTGATCAGAAATGACGGTAAAGACTTTTACATTGTTACATTGAACCTTCTTTTTATGAAAGAATCCTGAAAAAAATGTATTCTGGTTTCCACAAAGATATTAAGCTGTTTTGATAATAATAATAAATGTTACTTGAGCATCAAATAAGCATATTAGAATGATTTCTGAAGGATCATGTGCCACTGAAGACTAAAATAATGGCTGCTAAAAATTCAGCTGTGCCATCACAGGAATAAATTACATTTTGAAATATTTTAAAATAAAAAATTGCAATAAAATTTCACAATAATACTGTTTTACTGTATTGTAGATCAAATAAATTCAGCCTTGAAGATGCTTCTTTCCAAAAACATTTTTAAAAATCTTACAGACACCAAATGTTTGAATAGTAGTTTATACATTCTACATGATTCTTATTCAGTTGAATTCAGTAACTTCACATTTAGACCAAAATAACAATTTCTGAGAGTGTCAGTCTGAGAGGCTACTTAGTTTTTGCACTAAATAGCTCATTTAAACCATATTAAACAAACTAAAACGTTCCCAGGTCTCTGAAGTAACTTTCATCATTATTTGCTTTTGGCAAACCTGATGTATAGCTTGTCATCCAGCATGATGTCTTAAGAGCCAGGAAAATCACACAAAATGCACCGCCAGGCCTATTTATGATATATGGCCCATTACCTTGGACTCCTTTGCGGTAATCATGCAATTTTTTTTGCATCCATTGGGCCAAAGCGCAGAACTGACCTTAATATGCCACTTCAAACAGCAAGAAAAGAGCACTGGACCTGAGAAATACAGCCATAATCATTCCCTGTAACGACCACGCTGCTTGAAGTTTGAGACCTGACCAAGAGTTTAAGAAGCCCACGACTGTATATCAACTGTGTAGACTGCAGAGTTACAGCCCTTTCCAGCACTTTTGGCGCTGAAGCCAAGGTTGTTTATGGCTATAACGGTGCAATATTGCCTGTTTTCATACATACGGCAGCTGGCAAAGTCTAATGTAAAAAATATGACCACAATCTCCTGTTCTACATCTGCTGTAAAACCATCCCATCCAACAACTTCACTTCATTACAGTAAATTCCACTTTTCCCAGCTTCATTTTGCAATTAAATGCACTGATAAGCACTGAACCATGTAGAGGCCTGACTGGGTATAAAGTAATATGTAGCTTGAAAAACAGAGGTTATATTAACACGGATCATTACAGGTAGCATTAAATCTTTGGCATTTCTTACCCTACAGTATGGTCGTGTGTGGCGGGCTTGTTCATGTAGAAAGTATTCATGTCTTTATCTGATGGAGAGGAGCACAGAATCAATAAAGCAATGGAGCATGAAGACAGGCGGGCAGAGAGAGAAGACATAATACTGCCCACACCAGAGCGGCTGTGGCACACTCATTTGTCACCACTGTATTTGTGTGTGTGGAAAGAAAGATAGTGAGACAGAACGAGGCAAAAATCACACAGTATGGGACAATATATTGATTGTAAAACACACAATCTGTATATTAAGTCATATTTTAGTATAGCAGATTATACTAAAAATATATATTTTTAATTATTTTAACTATTATTTGCTGTTTTAATTTTCCTTTTTGTAGAAATAATCACGATCATGGTGTATTTATTTTCCATAAGTCTGGTGTTAATCTGTCATGAGATAAACCATCATCCTGAAACCTAATTTACATCGGTGTGAGATCATCTAAAGAGCCCTTTACTCTGGACCCAGAGGAGGATGGGAGTTCTTTCGTCTGCAGCGTGTGTTCGTCTTCAAAAGGTGACCTTTACAGTGCTGAAAGAGCCGGAGTAAATCTCCAACACATATCTCACCAGCACACACACATTGTATGTGTGGTGTCTGGGGTAATAAAATATTACTTTTTGAATGATTCTGATGGATTTATTATTTTATCCTAATACATTACTTAATATTAATGAAGCATACACCCCATGTTATATAATTTGTTATTTATAGGCCTATATTATTTATATAGATGATACCATTTTTATTATATAAGCAATCTAGATTAAAATGCAAAAGTAAAATGCTAAAAATAAAGATTTTTTTTATTATTACAACAGTAGGGCCATAAGTACAAAACCAAAAAAAAGCTGGGAAACACTACTCCAGACTGTCTCATGCATATTTATTGGCTGTAACCTTGTCTGTAAATACTTAGTGTTTAAAACGACTGAATGTTTCCATTAGGCTTTGCCCTGCAAAGACAACATGACAATAAAACTGATTTTGGCTTGAATTTTAGCCACAAGAGGGTGCTGAAAGTCCACACGGAATGAGCTCCGTTTCACTGTACTGATGCACGATGGGTAAGAGACATTTAGCTGCTTTATCCAAGAACCAGCACAATAAATTTAAGAATGCCTTCTCTTTATGGAAGCATGTGTCTGCCTTTAAACAAACAAACAATAAAAGGGAAATTTACGTACAGTAAGTTTAAATAAGAAATAAAGTCTCACAATCATAAGAAATAGGCTACAGACACAAATATAAACATTTTATTTGTAAGAAAAAAAAACACATTTACTTGAAATTGAAATTGAAATATTAAGTCACAATGGGACGCTGTCACAATCGTGAGATAAAAAGCCACAATTAAATTTTTTAAAATAAATTTATAAAATAAATTTTAATTGATTCTACATGATGGACATGGGGATGAAACAACATTTATTACGTTATTGTTTATTACAACAAAACCGCCTCAATCCTGAACAAAACCAGTAAGAATCCTGTACACAGACATTTTTAGTTTAGTTAGTGTAGTTTACTGCTGTGATTTTTTTTCTTTCTTTTTTTTGCACAGCTTTTTACTTCACAAGATGTTAACTCATGAACTGGCATCGTGTGGATTACTTGTGGATTATTGTGATGTGTTTATTAGCTGTCTGGACTCTCTTTCTGATGGCACCCATTCACTGCAGAGGATCCGGTGAGCAAGTGATGGAATGCTACATTTCTTGAGATAAAAAGCCACAATTACATTTTTTTAAATACATTTTTAAAATAATTTGTAATTGATTCTAAGCTTATGCAGTGCTACAATATCTTTGATTGTCAGCGTATTACGTCATTATGAGCAATGGTCTCAGCCATTTTCTGTCTTTATGCAAATGAGATTCCTGAACCATACACTCTTAAAAATAAAGGTGCTTCACGATGCCATAGAAGAACCTTTTTGTCTAAATGGTTCCATAAAGAACCTTTAACATCTGAAGAACCTTTCTGTTTCACAAAAGGTTCTTTGTGGCGAAAGAAGGTTCTTCAGATTACAAAAACGCAAGAAAGAGATGGTTCTTTAAAGAGCCTTTGACTGAATGGTTCTTTGTGGAACCAAAAATGGTTCTTCTATGGCATCGCTTGAAGAACCTTTTGAAGCACCTTTATTTTTAAGAGTGTACAGGCAATTATCTGTCTCACCTGCAGCATATGTCTTGTTCTTGACTGGTTAAACGGGGGACATGGGGATGAAACAATATCAGCAACAAAACCGACTCAATCCTGAACAAAACCAGTAATAATCCTGTACACAGCCATTTTTAGTTTAGTTAGTGTAGTTTACTGCTGTGATTTTTTTCTTTCTTTTTTTCTTCAGCTTTTTACTTCACAAGATGTTAACTCATGAACTGGCATCGTGTGGATTACTTGTGGATTATTGTGATGTGTTTATTAGCTGTCTGGACTCTCTTTCTGATGGCACCCATTCACTGCAGAGGATCCGGTGAGCAAGTGATGGAATGCTACATTTCTCCAAATCTGTTCCAATGAAGAAACTAACTCGTAAGTAAATTTAGTGAGTAAATTTTCTACAAATTGTAATTTTTGGGTGAACTATTCCTTTAACAAGCCTAAATGCTTGGTGTATTCATACAGAATAATTATTGTATTAGAAAGGGTTAGGGTTTTAACAATGTGTGATATTTTTGCAGGATGTCAAACAGAAGTTTGCACATGTGCAAACACAATGCACATGACTGACATGGTCTCTATCTGAGAAAAGCACATGTATAACATGCAGGAGGTGGCTGTTTCCTGTTAGATGCTATGTTCCTTTATCAAAAGGCCTCTCCATGTGTAAAGACCTCCTAGTCATTCAGCTGATGGACGACCACGTGGGGCTTTAGGTTGCAGATTATGAGTGAACTGCACTGAAGAGTATTCCCTCTAATGGAAATTGCAGTCGTGATGTGCACTTACACACGTAGAATTTGAGTCAATATGCTCTTGTTCTAATTTCTGTGGCATCAATAAACACATGCAAAAAAAGCACTAGGATTTGGCTTTATAGACAAATAGGCTATGTGACATAGGAAAATTATTCATGCAGCTTTGGAGAATGTGCATCTGATTAATTGCACAATGGGTCATCAACACAGTATCAAATCCAGCTTCTGACTCATCGAGATGTTCTGCTCCACTGTTCATTTAAAGCATCATGACAAAAATAGACCTGCGTTATATATGTACTTTTTCAAAATAAAATCAGAAGGGTTCCAACTGAACAGTTCATAATAATAACGGCATCCGTAAGATTGGAGCCTTACATAAGCGAGAAATGCTCATATCACTACACCGAGTGACATCTCGGGCCATCTGTTGGGTCCTCACACCTCCTTCTATCTCTGTAACGAGGGCTTAGCAGTGGCTTAGCCCTCTCCCATCTCTGCCCATATAGTGCCTTATATAACAGAGAGACATATTAAAAAATGACTAATGGCTGGCTGACCATTAATGCGCGTTAGGATTATTATGTGTGCTTTTTCTGGACACTTTGCTCTATGAGGGCATTGTAGCACTGGTTGGTGCACACATAGTCATTAATCAAATCAGTTATTGTGACAGTCTAATTCTACTATTATCATCATAGTATTAGAGCCCGGAATATTTCCATGATTAGATTTAAATGCAAAAAAATTAAAAGGACGTTGATGTGTTTTTTCCAATGTTACGATTCTTCTTTCTATCCTATTTTAATAATCTCATCCTTCCAATGGAGGAATTAAACATGTCTTTAAATAAATCTTGAAAAGTTTATGTTGTGGATGAAATACGTCAGCCCTCATTCCCAAATGAACATCAGTAAGAACATCATTTGCTTCAAGGTAAATTAATATTATTAACTTGATGTCGTTTCATTTATGTATGGAACAGGAAGCATTCTAAACACTTACACTGTTGTTGTATTTTATATAAATATAAGCCTTCTCTCTTTCATTTTACTGTAAGATGTGTTTGCCTTCAATCTGATTTGTATTTTCTGTACTTTTTAATCCTGATGCGTTATAATTTCACAATTCCTTTAAAGACAACCCTAGGGGAAAATAAATATACTAAAATGTATTTGAAATACATTTATTTCATGCTAAGTATACTACAAATACATGTACATATTATATGCTTAATAAAAATGCCCTGCAATTGTACTAAACTGGTATTTTTAAAGTCTGCTAAATTGGAACAACTAATTTTGTACTTGATCCACTTTAATTGTGCGGAAGTAGTGCTGAAGTCCAACTAAAGTTATACTGAAGTACATTTGATTGTGATAAAGTGAAACTATTACAAGCATACTTCAGGTACACTTTAAATATCTTCCATTTAAAGACCAATATTATTCAAAGATTATACAATCCTCATCAGTAGTGACATTAAAACACATTTTAAGCTTAATATTAAGCAATGTGCATTGTGCACAAGTAGTACTCCAAATAAAGTTTGATTATAATTTTCATATCAGTAAGTCTCGAGTGATATGTCAGTAAATATGTTAATAAATTTGAACTACTTAGTATGAAATGTAAACATACTATTTTTTTAACTAAGGAAATGGCAGAATAAAATGTTTTGCAATGTCACAATTCATCCCAACCAATGTAAGGATAATATCAAGGCCATTTTTACCACTTACATGGAAATCTTCAGTTCAATCCTATGGGATGTTCTGTAAAGCTTGTCTGATTTAGTAACAGCAACCAAGGGAGGCAGAGCTTAGCAAAGAGTGGATTCTTTTTGGTGATGCTAGTAGCACAGAAATCTCAAACTATGCTTTAATATTATATGTACTTTAACCTTTTGTCAGTGTGATTTATAGTACACAAAATGCTGGGAACATATTTATTTAAAACATTATAGACTTTATAACCCAGAAAAAGAAAGACTTAAACCAATTCTATAATCCTGGCACCTTATTGTAAGTCTTACGGGAAGTGAGTTGGAGTCAAAACACATGAAAAATAACAAAAGCATTTAGTTAGAAATCAAAATGTCATGGTTTTCTGTATTCTGTCTTTATGGATTAAGCAATGCTGAAGGATGCATTCAAATTCTTGCCAGCAGAAAGCTTGCAGTTTCTCTGTTAACAGTGCAGAGGTCTATTTCCTGCAGCCTTTGGAGTACAAATTAAAGATATATTTAGTGTTTTATCTCTCACTCTCATATCTTGCTTAACAAATGTCTAATCCTTTCATGTTGTAGGCTATCTGTGATTCAGAATGCACAGTGCTAGCTTTATATAATGCAGTGTGTGGGTTTTCACTGAAAATGATTGTATTCCATCATACAATCCATCATCAGACTAACATCTTCAGTTCTGGCATTTGATGAGTAACAACGCACTATGCATATATGCATTAGATTGTTGGAAAATAATCAAATAAATACATACATATGAAATTTTAATCCAGATTAATATAAATAGTATATAAAATTATACATATGTGTATGTGTGTGTTCCCTGTATCTTTTATATACCGGTATATTTTATATTTATCAGTATTCGCTTCATCTATGCGGCAAGCGAGCCTTTAACTGACAGGTTGTGATGCAGATGGTGTTTTGCCTTACCATCATGCAATTCCAACCTCCCATGTCTATCATTTTCTATTTCTTTCCAATGAAATGACAACTCCACCGATACCAAAACACACATATAAGACTGTTTATTATCCTTATGACTACTGATATCAGTGCGCCTTTTAATCATTTCTTTGTTGCCCCCAGTTGTCACAACATTCTGTAAACACACGTACTGTCACAGCACATATCTAACTGGAATCAAGCCTAAACCAAAAGCATCCCTGTAGCTTCACCTTTGGCACGAACAATATCTGTATCGCCATCCTGTTTATGATACGTAATGCTGCAGCAGGAGATTATGACGTAAGCCGCCCCTTAACAGCAGGCAGTTTTAGTGCTCAGATCAGCTTCAGCCTGAAATATGTCCTGTCAGAGTAACACACACCCTGATTCATGACACCTGAATTACAGCTGTATCTCAGTCATGTCCCTTGTCGTCTTCACTGTGATTAAGGTCATTAGCTGTCAGTTACACAGCGATTGGTCTGTTTTCTGCTCCTGAAGGGATTGATCATACATCATTAATTATTCGTTCCATGTTAATGTATAAGTCTGACTTCACTACAGGAGAAAAGGATGTGGTGTGCATTCACAGTCAGGCAATTACCTTTCCAAGCCTCTGAGTCTCTGACAGAATGTGCTAAAGGTACTGGTAGCTTCTGTCAGGAACAAGGCTTGAGGAAATACGGTTCATGTCGAAGGCAGTTAAAAGGCACAGAAAGTGAGATAAGACACCATGGCCCATTAAATCTGACTCCTGGGAGTAGTTCAATCCTGACTACCATTACATGGAGTGTTTTGAATAAATAACCAAGTATACCAGATTATGCGCTGTTTCTTGCCTGTAATAAGCTTTTCTTCTTATTCTTCCAGGCATTATTCATCCATGCTTTGTAATGTTTACAAGTCAAGCACGTGAGCACAGACACAGCGACAAAAAAAGGGACAGTTTTTTTTTGGATCACACTGGTGCTGACAAATGCACGACAGACTGGCAGCACTGCAAAATCGCACTCTTACCTACCCTTACCGCTGAGTATTTGGCTAGAGATTTGGAAGCTTTCTTTTGCAGTTGTGGGAGTTTGTTTAGAGGTTTTTCTTTATAAATTTCTTGCCATAATTTAATGGTTGAATATATCAGTACATTAGCATCGATGGCAAAATTTTAACATCTATGGGACCTTTCCTTTGCTTCCAAAGGTACTGGTCGCTTCTACAAGGGCCATTAATGGTTCTTTATAGTGGAAATCATTTCTTTAGATTTTTCAAATGTTCTTCACACTAAGTAAGTGTACACACGAAGTAAGTACAAGCTTGCTGTGTTGTAGTCTGTCATGTGACACAAAAACCAATGCCATTTGCTGCTACCAATGACAAATCCTAATGCTTTCCTAGTATGAATCTACTTATGAAAAGAAAATAATATGGGGGTGAATAAAAGTGTTTTCATTCATGGGTGAATAGTTCCTTAAGGATCAATTTGATAGCGCACACCCTACTAGTTTTGTTTGATAACTGCACTTGCTCTCTTTCTCTACTATCCCCACCGTGTCATAATTTCCCCAGATAAAATGTCCCGTGCGGCCATGTTGTAAATTCAAGCCTTGCTGCATGCCCCATTAAGCCGGTGATAAATATCCCCTCCGCCAGTTTCCTGAAGCCTGTGCGTGCAAATGAGCCTGTGAACACAGTGTGAAGTCTTATCAACTCCGAAGCTGGATGTGGAGTTCATGGACGTCTAAGTGACAGTTTTTATAAGACTCATTAAAAGAATTTAAAAATACCTCCTTTTCCTCCTTTAGATTTTATAGAATCAAATGGTGCTTTCTGCACTGTTGAAATCTGGCGTAATGCATCAGGCTAGCATGCGTGCGCTAGTGGAGAGCATCCACACAAACGCATTTCACTCAAGGTCACAGTGACGCCAGCAGTTCTCAATAATTAAAGCCTCTCTCTGGGACCACTGTAACAGCCTCACAGTGTGCTAAGAATGGCAGAGGAACTCTGATTCTACTGATGTTATACTCTTACTTTACCTAAATGTATTCTGTCTATGCTAGTATTTTATTTTGTAAAATGTATATACAGTACTATTATAGTGTTCACTAATATTTAGAATTTGCCTTTATTTTAATTATATTTTATTTGAATTTTAGTTTTAGTAATTTTGTCATGTGCTTTTGCCGTTTTTATTCGTTTTTTTTTTAAATATCTCTATTTACAGTAGCTCTTATTTATTTTTATTGCTGTTTAGTTTTAGTGTTTTAGCACTTCAACATCAGCTTATTTTGTTTCAGTTAGATGCCTAGGAAAAACTTATAATTATTTGACTAAATAACTTATTTTTAATTCTCATATGTTTTTTTTTTTTAATTTTAGGTTTTTTTCATTTTAGCTTTATTTTAGTAAAAAAATGTTTCATAGTTTTAGTTTCCATTAAAATTAGCACAATTTCAAACATAATAATATTTTATATTTTATTTCGAGTTCAGTTTTAATATTTTAGCACTTCGATGTAAACTTATTTTGTTTCAATTAGTTCCAAGTTTTTCAATTTAGGTCCTAATACTTCATTTAAGTTTTCGTTTAAATACTTAATAACTTTAAGTTTTTCAGTTTAGGTTTTAATTTTTATTTAATATTTATTTAGTTTATTTCAGTTAACAAAAAATATATTTAATAGTTGTAGTTTTAGATAACAACAACAACTCTGGTCTATGCAGATCCAAAAGATTTTAGATGCAGAAACTCAGAAGTATTCATATTTGAGTAAAACTTTTTTCCTTGTTACATACTGTTATATGTACTTACTATGGTAATAACAATAAATTGTGCATAATTACATACAACTAACCCTAAACCAAACCCTATTCCTAACCACATAGTAAGTAAATGTAGTTAAATAATATTACTAAGTACTTCAATGTACAATTGCATTGTAACAAAGTTTCCATAAAATATCCCATATTTGATATAATTGCAGGTACAATGTATGCAACATTTCCATAGTCCCCCATATTAACATTGCTTGTATGTTCAGATGCTGTGTTTTCAGCAATTAGGGATTGTAGCTTGTAATGCTAGTTATTTATCTTGTGCCAGCAGGTATTTGACTGTTATGGGTGAATAAAACACTGGTGCTGTGGTTAATGATGTGTACAGTGTTTGTGTGAAGTAGAAGTCTTCACGTGACACGTGCAGTGTGTGATTTCAGATGTCAAGCAGGCAGGCATCCCTTTTGCAATGATCTAAAATGCGTGTGCAACCATGCCCCATTCATGCCACCACAACATAATCCCAAGTACACACACATACACGCAGCCAATGACTCAGAATCATATGATCTGCTGTTGCCATAGCAACAGATCCCAGCAGTGGGCCCTGGTGAGGTGAGTCACATGAGAAGGGTGAGGAGCTCTCTGTGCTCCATCATAGAGAGCTAGAGCCTCGTGATTCACACACACACACACACACACGCGCTCGCTCGCTCACTCGCTGCAGGGCTGAGGATGCTCCAGTGTGCCCAGAGCTACAGGCTTTAACACAGGGAGGGAACTGCTGGATACTTCAGTCCTAATTTTTGGCCGTGTTTGTGCACGTCTGCATGCAACATCACAATGTCTTAGACATCTGTGGAAAGGGAGATGCTCAAATCCTCATTGTGCCTTACTAGCGTTTACCTAGAGGATGCACACATCTGACGGTAGTCACGTGGGTTATGACAAGACCCACACCGAATGTACGCCCATCTGTAGATTTCCACAGAAGTGTTTATTAACCCTTTATCATTCAACCCTAACATATTTTGAAATATATGAATTTGTCTTGAAGATATAAAACTCGTAAGGTTGAGATGTCTGTCTACCATAAGGTTGAAATGGTAAATCTTGCTTTAATAGTGCAGAACATTTTCAAAAGCTTTTTTCAATAATAGGTTTTAGATACATTTCATAATTATCAGGATCCACACAAAACAAAATGTATTCAATAGAACAGAAATAGTCTGATATGTTGTGGTCAATATAATATTCAGGCCATTCTTTTCTAGTGATTTTAATTTATTTTAAGGCCCGTTCACACCAATAATAACTATAAAGATAACTTAAAACTTCAACTATAAATAAAACTATAAATGCTTGAGCTATTTAAAACTGGATGGATTCTAATTGGCTTTCAATGCTTTTATTGTTCATGACTATATCTATATATTCAGGAACAAATTCCTAAAATATTTTCAATAAATTAATTAAACATTACAGTAGATGTTTCAAAATATTTAATATTAACAACTGAAACATTTTCTACAACACAAATCTTTCAAGCTTTGTTCATTTATATCCACATATACACATATATATAGTAATTTTGCTTCAGTTCTTTCTGATACAAAGTTATTTTTTTATGATATTCAAAGTAAATTCATTAATCACGCTTTCAGCATTCAATAAGCACATTTTATCAATAAGTCCTTTTTAATGATCAATTTCACAGATATGCCAATAAAAGTTGTCTGGAAAATTCTCATCAGTGCAGAAAATGTGGACATTTAGCATTATGAAAACACATGTGGTGTTTCATCCGGCCTCTAAAAAGTCTCTTTGGTGTGAGGCATTCGCTTCTCTGGGCCACATCTGCTGATGTGAGTCAAACACGCACTCACAAATAAACAAACACATATCCGGTTTATGTGTTACCTGTTTGTTGTTCCAGACTCAAAACAGTAGCCGCAGATGATCAGCTCTGTCTGGGCACTGATCTCCCACCCAGGGGACTAAACATTCAGAGAATCTGGTCTCTGTAAAACCCGGAGCAAGAACATCCCTCCATGAGGTAAAAGATGAGTATTGCATTGATTTGTGATTAGTTGAATCACTGCATTAGGCATCTGTAATTCATTAGGATGCAAATCTCAGGCAAAAGTCTTCTATTCACTTAAACGGATGCATTTTAAATCACTCTTTATCTTTACAGTAATACAGGCGTGTGATTAATGGGACGGCTTTAAAAAACATCTGCTGAAGACATTAATCAGCAATCTGCGATATCCATCTCAATTCAAGCAGCAAAACGGAAAAGAAACTCAATTGAGCCAGACTAGCCAGAACCAAGGGCAGTATAAATCCTCACATGTCAGGAAGAAGAATGAGCTAGACACAATCAGACGCATCCGCATGTGCGAAGAAATAGCCTTTCTGAGAGCAGACACTGTCTTTTCTGGGAGAAGAAAAAGCATCAATAGAGCTCCAGATTTTAGCCAGTGTCATCTCTCACTGCTTTGAAGGCTTCATAGTGGAGTTTATTGATTAAAATGTGGGAAACAACCTTATCTAGAAATAAATAAGTCAAAACTTGTCCGCTTTGGACAGATATGGACAGCACTGTGCATTTGAAAGGTAGTAGGTAAGAAATTACTTTGCAATCGCCAAAAGGTATTTCATCAGAATTTGGACGGGATGGGATGCGCACATTACGCGTCTGCTGACGTACGAGCGCGTTCGTGACTCATGTACACCTATAGTAATTTGCTCTCTGCCAATCGTGTAAGGAGAAATAAGTTGCGCTTTGAATTTTAACCACTGGAGGACAAATCAAGGAGTGGGTTGGTTAGAAGTGTTGTCGCGGACAACGCCCACGGATGTGTCAGCGTGACCCTAAAGTTACTATTTTGGGCTGATAGAGAATACACAATAGTGCGCGGTGGGCTTTGCGTCAGGCAGCGCGCTCACTCACTCTGCGCATTTCTGGACAGGTTCAGTCGTGAGCGCGGAAACGGCACATCAAGTGCCTCAACGAGGAATCAAACTGATTCTTCAGGTTATTATCACTCCTTGAGACCTACACGAGCACATTCGCATCCGATTCTCACTCGTCGACATCCAGTTAGGTGAGTGATTTTGGATTCGCTTCATTTAATAACCTACCCGTCGTGATAAAAGACGCAAGAGATTTTTCATCGATGAATGCGTTGTGCCAACTTATTTGGTATTCCAGTCATGTATGAAGCGTTTTATCACGCTGCACGCAGTTCATGTCGATAATTCACTGCAGCAATTACAGCACAGTTGTTTATTATTTACGAGGTTTCTCATGTCATCAGAGGCGCATCAGTTTTAGGTCAACCTGACACAAATATTTGACCTTGAGGATGCTGCGCGGCGCGTGGTCCCCTTTTACATACATGACATCATTACGTGTTTTGGGTCCACGTGTTTGTGTTTTTAAACTATAGTAAGCGTGTCGATTAGTGTTGATTCTTGAAAGATCCGTGAATGAATGCTATCACTGTCCGTGACTGCAGTCAGGCGCATCCTCTGGTGATGCTTGAGCTGTCGAGGAGTTACTCCCAAATGAAAACTTGACGAAGACTGGCACGTGATTTATTTAATTACATTACTTTTTTCATTTGTGTATGAAGTAAAATAATTATGTTTGAAAATTGAATAAAGGTAAAATTGTGAAAAATGTTACAGTATGGAAGTTTGCATCAAGACTAACTGTAAATGGTAGTTGACGCAGATTGTCGTGCTACTATTTTTTGCACCAATATCTTGAATTTTAGGGCATAACTACATTTATGGAGTTGTTGCCCTGAATCATATTTGTCAACAGTCAACTGTATGACATGTAAGATGATGTACAGGTCTGGGGGCGGGGCCAGTGCGTTAACTGCGTTAAAATATTTTAATCGCGTTATTTTTATTTTACTAATTAATTAAGTTAACGCGTTAAACTGACAGCCCTAATAAGAACGTTTACTAAATGAATTAATGTAATTGTAAAACTGATAATAATGTATCCATAATCCTACTGTTCAACACTGCTAGATGGTTGCTAAAATTTGGCTTCCACTACAACAGATAGGCCTATATAAGCTTCTCATGAAATGAATGCTGTAGTGCAAAGCCAAAAACCAAATGCAATCATAAGATACGTTTTAATAAATCATAATAATAGTCTATTTCAGCTTGAGTTATAAACTTCAACAGCCAACAGAGCACTATTCAGGAAAAACTCATCTCTTGCTTCCCAGATTTGATCTTTTCATATACATGCTCTTGAAATTCAACTTTGGTCATTATGGAAATATTTGAAAACATGGTTGAAATATATGCCTATACATACATTTAAAATCAATGCATATGTTAAACAACCTTGTTTTTTAAATTTATTTGGAAGGTATAATAAATAAAAGAATGAGCATCAGTTTTAAATAGCTTTAGATGGAATACACCAAAGGACATATTCATTTCCCAAATGTCTTTTTTGTCAACTACCCAAATAAGAGGCTACTAGTCTTCATAATCTCTGCCACCAGTTTGTTTTTTCCTTAACATTCTGTTTTGGCATTGTAGGAGCCAAAACCTTCTTTATATGTTAATTTAACGGATTATTGTAGTACAATATTTACAATTTTGCTGTACAATTATTGTAGTACTACTCTTCTAGAAGATGAGAGATTGACATTGCAGTCATATACGTGGCTGTCCTCACAATCATTTGTTGCAGTCACAACATGCACTTGCCATCATCCCTGTATCATATCAGTGTGTGCTCTTTTTTGATAAAGAGAGATTGCTTGCTGCAAATGAAATCTGATTCTTGTGACCCATTACGTGTATTTCAAGGATTTGACTAAATTTGGTTCATGTATCCTCTCAAGCACTGGATAGATGAGCTGTCACTTACTGTCCTGATACAGAGAGCATTCGGGTTCACAGGAAGCAGAGATGTGAGAATTTCATCAAGCTCTATTGCCTAGCAACCCGGTCAGATAAAATATGTGCATTTCACATTATAATGTGCAGTTGAATGAACAGGATATTTAGCTAACAAACCATTATTACTAAGAGAAGCCATGCTGTTGGTAGGCTCTGATCGGCACCACGTTTTATATTCTTGGACTAAATAGTAAAAAGTAAATCACCATCAGGGAGGGTTTAGGTTTGGGTGTGTTTGTTGAATTCCTCAGCATCAGCTGATCAAGCACATTAACTGCATTATGAGTGATCAGCACCCGTGCTTTTAATGCACGGCAAAATGAGACACACTGTTAGTAGCATTCTTCAGGTCTAGTTTGCTTCCTACTGAAACATAATCCCTTCCATAATAATGACGTAGAACTGACTGGCCTGCTGCCCAGACAGGCTGTTTTGGACCTGAGCACTGTGCAAAATTTCACAGTGGGTGCAAAAGTTCAAACTCAGCATGTGATGGTCCTTTGATGGTCTATCACTGACATTGTCACAAAAACAGTGCACATGCTATTATTTCAAACCGTGGTTATGTCTGCTCTTAAAAGTAGTCTAATTTCTCCTCATATGGTTTCCAGGGGCAGTTTTTGAATGCGGGTAGTAGGTTGTCATGGGCGGTGGGTGGTAATGGCATAGCAACACAGCAACGTTTTGTGTCCTCTTGTATTTGAGATAAGTTGTATAGATTTTTTTCAGCGCCTCAGGCTGCTTCTCATTACCAAAGATAAGCAAAGGTGGGAAGAGCAAAGATGGCGACTCTGTTGCCACATTCCCTAGTCATTCAGGAGATAAAAATCTCAGCTCATGCATTACCTCTCCCATATTTATCGCAAAAAGCGGTCCTATGGTCTAGATTAAAGGCTAGTCAATGGCTGCCTCTTTTCTTAGTCGCAGGCTGTTTCGCACAGATTTCATCCATTATTTGAACACAAAATTAACATTACTTCAAATGGGCTGCTGATAATCACCTTTTAAGACAAATTTTAAAGTTAGTTTTTAAAGTTAATGTATTTAGTTACTTTTTAAAGAACAAAGTACTGTGTAAGTGTTGAGTTTAGAAGTTCATTTGGATGACACATGTAGCAGAATATATGTGCATACTGTATTTAAAGATAAGTAAATGACAGTAAAGACATTTATAATGTTTCTATTTCAAATAAATGATGTTCTTGTGGAATTTATATTCACCAAAGGAAAAAAAATCTATTCATCATCATTTGTTTTTTTTAATTTTAGGTTTTTTCATTTTAGCTTTATTTTAGTTAAAAAATGTTTCATAGTTTTAGTTTCCATTAAAATTAGCACAATTTCAAACATAATAATATTTTATATTTTATTTCGAGTTCAGTTTTAATATTTTAGCACGTCGATGTAAACTTATTTTGTTTCAATTAGTTCCAAGTTTTTCAATTTAGGTCCTAATACTTCATTTAAGTTTTCGTTTAAATACTTAATAACTTTAAGTTTTTCAGTAAGTAAATGACAGTGAAGACATTTATAATGTTTCTATTTCAAATAAATGATGTTCTTGTGGAATTTATATTCACCAAAGGAAAAAAAATCTATTCATCAAAGAATAAAAGGATTACGTTGCACAAAATATTATGCAGTAGAGTAAAAGCTAATGCGCGACACCTGCGCCACTCACTGGTCTCGAGTCCCACGGAGGAGCTCCGGAAGGATAAAAGGAGGAGTGACGACAATGTTGGACGAGAGAGGACCAGGCCTGGATTTTATTTTGTGTTTTGGTTCTGTTTGTGTGCGACAGTCGTCCGCGAGGGGCTGTCGCGCTATTTTGTTTTTATTTTATTATTAAAGTTTTGTTTGAATGTTCGCCGGTTCCCACCTTCTTCTTCCCGAACTACGAACTTTGTTACATACAACATAATAATAATATTAAATGTTTCTTGAATCAAAACAGCATATTTGAATGATTTCTGAAGAATAATGTTACGCTGGATACTGAAAATTGAAGTTTGCCATAGTAGGAATAAATATAACAAATACATTTTAAAATATAGAAAATAGTTATTTTAAACTGTAATAATATTTTAAAACAGTACTGCTTTACTATATTTTGCATTAATTAATGTAATTGTAAAATGTGCAAAATGATAATATTGTTCCATGGTTAATAGCAGTAGGCCTATGCTGTTCAAAACTACTATGCGGAGGGTCAGAAAAATCTTCCCATCTGTCCTGCCAGTGCTTACCTTGGCTTCCATTACAACAGATTGCTTAGCTTCTCATGCAATTAATGCTGTAGTCCAAAAGCAATGTTAAGTTTGAATAAATCAGAATAATATTTGGGTTTTCAAATTCAATAACTAAGACAAGACTGACCAGAAACAAAAATCTTAAATGTATCTCAAATTGTCGAGTCTTTGGATGATGATTCGGTCTGTATAATGGCCCTCGGTCATATTTTTATCTCTTGTGGCCTGATTTCTCATGTTTTCATTTTTATGTTCTTTTCACAGGAGCACAAACCTTTATTGTCCACACCTGTATCAAGCCAAAGGGGCAGTTTTTGTGACCTGCTCTCCTTTCACACCTTTAATTGTCAGGATTCACCACGACACGGCACAACCATGCCCAAGAGCAGTAAAGTGACTCAACTCGAGCACAGTAATGAGCATGTCACGGAGTCTGTGGCCGACCTCCTGGCGCTGGAGGCTCCCATGGACTACAAGAGCAGTCAGATGAGCATGAACATGGCAGGAGGGGGCCCTCCACCCATAGGCAAACCAGACATCTCCCCTGACCTAGAAGACGGGCGCCCTGCTTGGAACAGTAAGCTGCAGTACATCCTGGCCCAGGTGGGCTTCTCAGTGGGCCTGGGTAACGTGTGGCGTTTCCCTTATCTTTGCCAGAAGAATGGAGGAGGTGAGTTCTTATTACTGACGTGCATTTGTAACTGTTTTGAGGTTAAATGGAGAGTTCACCAAAAAAAGTTATATTTCTGTCATCATTTATTCAACCTCCATTTCTTTTCTAGTACACAAAAGGAGAAATGTTAATGCACTAGACATTTTTTCCATGCAATTATAATGAATGGGGACAAGACCTTTCAAGCTTCAAAAATGCAGAAAAGCACTATAAACTATCCTAAATGTTTTGTACACAACATTTTTTGTCAGGTAGTGTTTTGCACAGATTTCTTCTATTCGTTGAACACTAAACCAAAATTCAATGGGTTTAGTATTTAAAGGGGTCATGACTTGAGAAACCCAATTTCCCTGGATCTTTTGATACAGAAGAGGTGTTTGTATGCTTAATATATCCTGCAAGTTTCATAACTTAAAATGTCCTCATCATCAATTAAAAAGCATTTATGTAATAACCCTCAGAAAACTTGTTTTGGATTCATAGGGACAAGGTGACGTCAGCTGGGCACAGTCGTTTGCATAAACACCGCCTCCAGAGCAACACATTGACGAATAGTCATCTTCTCACCATAGGCCCCGCCCACTGACGGCTTGACGCTTAAGATCACGCTGAATGCAAGTGTCACGTTGCGTCAAAAGTGAATAGAAATTACAATCACTGCCGCTATCTTGTCTACACTGGATACAGTACACTCTTAAAAATAAAGGTGCTTCAAAAGGTTCTTCAAGCGATGCCATAGAATAACCATTTTTGGTTCCACAAAGAACCATTCAGTCAAAGGTTCTTTAAAGAACCATCTCTTTCTTACCTTTTTGTAATCTGAAGAACCTTCTTTCGCCACAACGAACCTTTTGTGAAACAGAAAGGTTCTTCAGATGTTAAAGGTTCTTTATGGAACCATTTAGACAAAAAGGTTCTTCTATGGCATCGTGAAGCACCTTTATTTTTAAGAGTGTATACAGATGCGTGTTTACTTTCTGACACAGTCCACACACTTGAGTCTGTCAATAGGACAAATGAAGTGAAAGAACGCTTGCTTTGCCGTGTTTGGTTTAAACAGCTTATACGCATCTTTGTACAGATATCAGAAGGATCCCAGCGTAAAGAACAAGTGAATAGTTTATTTTTTAATGGCATTCTGGGTCGGGTCAGAGGATTGATTGGAGGATTTTGTTTTGTATATGAGGCACAGTGTCATGGAGAGTTCAAGAAGAAACATTTGTAGAAAGATGAAGCAGTACTATACCTGACTGCAGCTGCATCAACCATAAGTAGATGATTTAATAATGCTTTGTCTGGAAATTACCGTTTTATTTTGATTATGTTGTCAAAACACTCACATGCAATAGTGAGGGGGCGTTGATAGTGTTTCCTATGCAAGGACTTTAGCTAGTCATAAAAGTGGCTGATTCCTGAGAAACCTTAAAGGACCCGCCCCTTAAAAGCAGCCTGTTTCTGAGAGAGGTTCAGAATGAGGGTTGAAAATAATAATTTTCCCACATATTTATTTGTTTTTTTGTGCAAAAAACATTATTAACATTATAAGTAAACCTCAAGGAATATATTAAAATAATAATTAAAAAAAATCTGTCATGACCCCTTTAATAAACCAACAGCTTATGAGCTGCTGACAATTAAGTCTTTAAGTCTTTAATTTTGCAGATGAAATCCAGTCATTCCAACAGGTGCACAATCGGGGGTTTCATGTAAAAAAAAAAATCCCCACAGATTGTATTTAAGTTGGTCACATGAATTTATTGCACTGACCAACAAAAATCTGCTTGGTTTGAAAGTGACTTCTGTGTGAGCAGTGCTTCATACATTGCTACACTATTGACAATGGACCAGAAATTCAGCTGAAATGTCGCTAATGTGATCATACCTAAAGGTATGATTACAAATAAACAGCCTGATGCACTTAGTTCCTTCGTAAGGAAATAAAACAGCATACTGTGTTTGGTTCTGAAGTTCATTTGGATGACACATCCAAAATATACTGTATGTACATATATAAATATAAGTGAGAGGTTGATTTCAGCAGCGATGCCCACACATATTGTGTATTCCACAACTGCATCAAAATGCACAACAAATGCAAACCCTGAACTCAATCCAGTTCTGCAAATTTACTTGCATATATCAAACATGCTTTTGCCACTGCTGTTTTATTGTCTTCTAATTATTGCGAATCTGCAATAACGTTCGCCACATTTTACTAGCAAATCAATGGTGCAGAATAGTACCAGAAATCATAAATGTTTTCTTTACAACTGTATTTCAAGTCTTCTGAAGCCATTTAACTTTGTGTGACAACCAGAATGCAAGCTGTTAACCATGTGACCGAATCATTGAATCAGCGCTTTAAAACAGTCTGATTTATGAACAAAGCAATCAGGGCTGCGTTTCTCGATAACGATTGATCTTAGCACTTAAGAGCGTTTTCTACGAGTCATTTTACGATCGTTCGTTATTGTTTCACATGCATGTCCCAAAAATGCACTTAACGCAATCGCGCGTAGCCGTGCTTTAAGTGCTACTTAGGAGTCGCTATCCATTTGTCAAGTGCTGAAATGTCACCTTATAGAATGGCTCGTAATTGTAGTAAACGCTCGTTTATTGAAATGTTATCCTAATGCTGTGTTCCAGACAACTCAGATATAATATAATATTATATAATATTATATTATATACTTTACATAATAATATATATATATATATATATATACAGTGGGGCAAAAAAGTATTTAGTCAGCCACCAATTGTGCAAGTTCTCCCA
>NW_015505578.1:310320-314665 GCF_001515645.1 Sinocyclocheilus grahami
TATATATATATATATATATATATATATACAGAGACGTTATTTCCGGGTCCAATACATTGCTGGTTTTCGTGGAAGTCAGCAAGTCATTGACAGATTTTTTCCCCCCAGTCTTTGAAGCATATTTCCTACATTATTTCTTTTACTTATTTATTTTTGTTCAGTCATTTAATTTAGATGTGTATTTCTATGTTTTCTGCCCTTTTTAATTATTTCATTTATAAATTCATTTAAAAAAACAACAACAACAAAAACGAGTAATAAAGTGTACAATAAAATACAATCATATCCTTATATTATAATCACACTGCACTTGAATAAAGTTAAAGGTGTAATCTGCCGATTGTCCTGCAGGTGACCGCATAAGTCTTCTTACGATGCACTTAGGGCTTTACGATTACTCCAGAGCACTCGTAGATCTACGATGATTTTCATGTGCTACTTAAGTTACGATGCTTTTGGGAAACAGACCGTAATATTTGTATTTCTATTTTTTCTGCCCTTTTTAATTATTTCATTTATAAATTCATTTAAATAAACAACAACAACAAAAACGAGTAATAAAGTGTACAATAAAATACAATCATATCCTTATATTATAATCACACTGCACTTGAATAAAGTTAAAGGTGTAATCTGCCGATTGTCCTGCAGGTGACCGCATAAGTCTTCTTACGATGCACTTAGGGCTTTACGATTACTCCAGAGCACTCGTAGATCTACGATGATTTTCATGTGCTACTTAAGTTACGATGCTTTTGGGAAACAGACCGTAATATTAAGATCAGTCGTACGATCGTTTTTACGAACTTCTTAGGCATACGAAGCTTTTGGGAAACGCAGCCCAGGCCAGTTTTGTGAGTGGGATCAACTGATTCATTAAACAAATCTGACACAAAGAAATTAATTATTCACAAATTAGACATTGCTACTACTTCTCTCATGATCAGGAGCTAGGAGAGATGTCTATTTACAGTGAATGACCTAAATTCAGGTCTGTTTTTTAAAGAGACTTGTAATATAGTGCTTAGGTCTCTTGGAGCTCTTTTATTCTTTTTTGGAGCTTGATAGGCCCAGTCCTTATTTGCTTTCATTACATAGAAAAGTTTTTTTTTCCAAAATTAACTTTTTGTGTTCCATGTAGACAAATACATGCTTGTTTGGAATGGCATGAGAGTGAGTTAATTTTATTTTTCATTTACATTTTTGTGTGACCTATCCCTTTAACGTTTTCACTCTTCTTTATTATTATTTTAAGCTCTGTAAAATTTCCACTGAGACAGGCTTTTTTGGGTCAGCTGAATGCCTTGTGTGCTGTGGTCCCTCTAAATTTATTAAGCTGACGGTACCAGTGTACGTTATTTAGGGCAGGCAATGTTATATGGGCTGTTTAAAAACAGTAATGACAAGGCCTTTACGGTCTTCTTTCGTAAATTTTCATGTCATCATAATTTTCTTGCTGTCATTGCTCCTTGGCTGCATGGAATATTATTCATTGTTTATATTCTCCTCTAATGCGAAATGTACTATCATGCTATTTCACAGTCTCTAGTCAGAAATATGGTGTAAAATGATTTTAGGTAACAGAAATCAATGACTTAATGAATTAATGAAGCAAAAAAACACTATATTTTGTTAAAAAATGGCCAAATGTCTTCAAATTGTTCATAATCTATTTTGATAAGATTAATGAGTACATGTATATTTAGAAATACATTAGTTACTGGAAAACAAAGCAAAATATATAAAGAAAATGTTTTTTTGTTTTTTTTTTGCAGTGCTCAACTGATTGCAAATGATCTGAAAAAAATGAAAATAGTATAAAAAATGAAAATAGTATCAATGACAAATTGTAATGGACAAAAATAGATGCATAGATAGTTTGACACATTAATGTTATCTGAAAGTGAAACCTGACACCTTAATTAGATCGTCATATCTTGTCCTTGCTTGTCTAGCAATTATGAAAATTTCCCAGAAGGCCTTGGTTCCGTTACGCACCCTTGCTCTCTCCATCTTCTCCCTTCCATCTGTCCGTCGGCATCCCTTTCTCTTTCCTCCCATCTCCTGTTTCCTACATAAGACCTGCTGTTTCCTTTTCATTAGTCGTCTGCATAAATAAAGCCCAGACAAAAAGCCTCAACAAAGCAACATTGAACACAAAAGAAATGCTGTAATCAAACTGATAGCAAGCAGTCCATCGTCAGAAATAAAGGCAGAGGGAGGGCTGTGCTGTGATCATCCCTGGCTCTAATTACACTTAGAGCCTCCCAAGAGGATGGGTTTGTGGTCATCCGCCAACACTGTGAGCTCCACGTCTACAGAAGCAGTTATTTTCGGATTGTTCTTTGACTTCAAATAGAGGCCAAACTCTTCGTCACTATGGATCTAGTTTGACGTCAGGGCTCGGAAGTGTGACTTGCTGTTTTATTCTGTTGTCTGTCTGTTCAAACATGCCTATGGGTGGTAGAAATTTAGCAAGAAAATGTAGGGAAGACAAAACATAAGAAAGGTGTGAAAATAATAAAGCTTTGCACTTGCTCTTGTTCTACTTGAAAGTATACTGTATTTGATTTTATTTGAACCCAAATTGTGTCATATAAGTTAAATATTTCAAAATATGGTGTGACAGGTCATATATTTAGTTTAAATACATATTTCTCTAAAGGAAAATGTCAAATTTATTACTAATCATTAGATTAGTGAAATCATGTTTTTCTCAAAATTTAATCAAAAAAGAAGTGTGATCTAAATATATTGCAGTTATGGAAATCTTGTTAAGTCTGTCCTGTGCACTACTTTTGCAATATTTTGACCTGAATTAATGTTCTGTTCAATTTATTTTCTTTTTTCCCTATGGATGAATCACAGTACTTGACATCTTTATAATATCTCTATTATTCTAAGAAAATTATGTTTACTATTAATTATGGTCTTAAAAACTGAAGTTTATGAATTAATGCTTATGTTGATTTCTATATATGTAAATATTGTATTTTGACTCAGTCGTCAAGCTCTTTTGATAACTGTCTGACCATATGATTTAAAGGAATAGTTCAACACACAAACGAAAATTTTGTCATCATTTACTCACCCTCATGTCGATCCAAACCTGTAAGATTTTCTTTCATCTTTGGAAAACAAAACACAAAATTCAGCAGCACCACACATGTATGCATTGTGGTACTCTCATGAACGGCAGCAGACCAGGGCCGTGCACAGGGGGGTGGCCCGGTGGCTAGAGCCACTGCCCCTTTGCCCTCATCGGCTGAGGTGCCCCTCTCACCAATCCCCCACCCTCACCCTTGCTCAAAGCGTTCGGTTACCGCTCCGCTAAAGATCTGCTGATTCCGCTAATCCGGTCCGAGTTTTCCCTCCCGATCCACAGCATCACTCACAATCGTTGTGCCGCTATCTGGAGAGTTCCCGAAGGTTGTTCATTAACAGGTAGATGCGTTACAATCCACATTACAGTCAGTGGATGATTCGCTGAATTAATAATTTGGTAGTTTGTTTTTGTATTTCTGTCGGTAAAGTGATTAAAAGTGATTACAACAAAATATCCACGTTCTTAGAATTAGAATATCTGATCAAATTATTATACCCGATCAGATCTAACATAAATAACACAAAATTCGCCGTTGTTGGCACACTTTGTAAACCCAAAAAAAATGCCTTCACAAAAAAGAAGACAGAGACAGAGAGAGATAAAGAGCGAAGGGAGGCTGCTAAAGGCAGTTCAACATTGCAAACATGAATTCAAAGCTCCAGCAAGCCAGCAAGTAAATCATCATATAGAATATTTAGCAGTTTGTCACACTTTAATTCTTGTAATTAAGTATATTTCCCATTATCATCACTTGTCTTGATACTAGTAATCTATAACACATCATATTTTATTAAAATCATATTAATAGTAGCCCTATAAATAGTTTAAAAATAATATAAATGTTCTACATGAGTTGTTTATTTGTATATAATATAGATTAATGCTGTAAAATATTTAAATAAATGTCTAATACTTATAGGGGAGAGTGGGCTAAGATTAGCCATTTTGTACTTATGGTCCTCAAGGGGAAATGACGCAGAAATACAAAGAAAGTATCTATCCTATCCTATCCTATTCTATCCTGTCCTAATGAAAGTATTCCTATCATTTTAAATGATCAGAATGTATCTATGACAAAGGGTTCTAAAAATATGGCTTCTTATAAAAAAAGGGTTCTCATGGCTCAGTTTGCCCCGAGTTAGGGGTTAGTTGACCCGAGTCGAGTCAGTGGGTAAGATGCACCATCTGGGTCTAAAATGACCATCTGGCCAAATCTGATTCAAACCCATGTGAAATAAA
>NW_015505578.1:315016-339267 GCF_001515645.1 Sinocyclocheilus grahami
TATCTATGACAAAGGGTTCTAAAAATATGGCTTCTTATAAAAAAAGGGTTCTCATGGCTCAGTTTGCCCCGAGTTAGGGGTTAGTTGACCCGAGTCGAGTCAGTGGGTAAGATGCACCATCTGGGTCTAAAATGACCATCTGGCCAAATCTGATTCAAACCCATGTGAAATAAAAACAATTTAAAAACTAATTTAATAATTTCCTTTTACAAACAGTCTTTATTGTCCTTATTTATTTTCATAAAGTTAACTTTAACAACATAAAACCAACCAAATGAAGTTTACATTTCAGTATTTAATTGTTTGCATTTCTGAAACAATATGTTGAACACCAAAGTTGTAGCCTTCCTAAAAACAAACTAAACAGAGAGTTTGTTGGCCATTAGTGACTACAGGTGGAAAGATATATCTGATTATAATGTGATGAAAAGCATTTTCTGGTTTTTATCACAGAAAGATTTGGTGCACTTGTACACTGTCCCTATCAAATAAACTACAAATAATTTGTATATATGATAAACTAAACCAGTAATATCACATTAAAACACCAGTTTATAATTCAGAGATTTAACTACAGTGCCTTATGGTGAGGTGAGTTAAAATGCTGACTCAATTTACCCTACAACATTTGGCTCACTTTGCCCCATAGCTGCCATTTTGGAAAAAAAAGCTACTGTAGCTTACCAGTTCAGGCTCATATTTAGCTAAATGATTTGCATGGTTTTATATGTTGCTAAATCACTTATAGTTATCATAAATATTTTTAGACCTGGATAAATTTGCTCTGATGTAACAACCATTACATCTGGTATGCTAAAATTTTACTTTGACAAGCCAAAAACAGTTTTTAAAGTAAATGGGAGCCTTCGATTCCCCCCATGTGTTTCTCCTTTTCACAGTCTGGCAAAAATGATGGGTGGTTCCTAAATACATGGTCACATGACAGTAAAAGTGTATACAGTTGCCAAGATACAGGGGGGCGGGTAAACTTGCCCACTGGCTCAACTTACCCCACTCTCCCCTACTTCCATTGAAGAGGAGGCAGAAGCAGGCTCAGAGAGTGAGGGAGAGCCCACTCTTATCAATACATCTACAATAAAGTCTGAAATTATTACAGAGTGTGCTGTCTTCTTTTTAATTGCATATTTGTAACAACTGGATCATTTGTATTAACAAGCACCCACCCCCCTAGTGCCCCTTTTTTGGTTTGGGCCACTTTCTCTCAAAATGTCTGTGCATGGCCCTGGCGGAGACTGGCCTTGAAGAGAAGAAATCGTTGAATAAAGCCATTATTTTTGTTTTCTTTGTGCACAAAAAAGTATTCTCGTAGCTTCGTAACATTATGGTTGAACCACTAATGTCACATGGACTATTTTAACGATGTCCTTACTACCTTTCTGAGTCTTGAACGTGTCAGTTGTGTTGCTGGTCAGAAAGCTCTCAGATTTCATCAAACATATCTTAATTTGTGTTCTGACAGAGTTTTTATTTTGGGTGAACTGTCCCTTTAATGTCTTACAATATAATGGTCAATCTATGGCCTAAATGAAATCAAAACATAACAAAATATAAACTAGTGACCTTTATATGCATTCATTTTAGAGACTATAGTGTTGCTAAAAACATGTTTATACATTTTACCTTAGTTAAATTAATGTAAATATGAAATATGAAAATATGAGGAAAAATGTGTCCCAGTCATATAAAGTATTTTGATTTTCAATACAAAAGTTTAGATACGATTACTCATTTAAATTCCATCAGACTCTAGTGTACTGTTTAATTAGCAAGAAACAGATTTGAAGACACTTTACTCTTTGTATATGTATGAATAAGCAAAATGGCATTTTGAAAGAAAAACATTCTGAAAGAATAAAGTGTGTTTAGTGTGCAGTAGCTTGATTGATCTTGGGCTATTGGTTGGTCATTAAAGACACTGTTGTAAGGACATTACCCTCTGTGTTTACAAATGTCGCTGTCTCTCTTTACAGGTGCCTACCTTGTTCCATACTTCATCCTTCTCATCCTTATTGGCATCCCACTCTTCTTCTTGGAGCTGGCGGTTGGCCAGAGGATCCGTCGAGGGAGCATAGGAGTGTGGAATTATGTTTGTCCACGACTTGGTGGCATTGGAGTGTCCAGCCTGATGGTGAGTGAATGATGTTCTGGTGAAAGTAGTGGACTGAAACACAAGACACAAATGAGCAGTCACTCAAATGTATGTTCTTTTCTTGACTGAGATCATGTTGTTTCATTTGGTTTATGAGTAAATGAGGAAATCAGTTGTGTGTGAATATGGTTGCGTTTAAATTGGTTTTAATGACATTGACTTGTGAGTGTCTGGTGCAGGTCAGCTCAGATTGGGTGATTGATACAGTTTGAGATTCTAGTTTCTAAAGGGTCACAATACAATGAGAAGCCTGTAAGTTCCAGACAAATAACCAGTTTCAGTGTTCTGAAGGCTCTTGCAGAAGCATTTGTTTTTGATGAGTCACTAGCCTAAAAGTGCTAATTTACCAGCCATTCTGTGCCGACTCATCCATTACTACTCTGAGCTCTGATCAATTTAATATGAGCACAGTCACACAACCTAACAGATGGGTTTCGATCTGAAAATATCATTCTGTCTGAACATTTAATACATTTATTTTCAGCACCAGCTGCACCTGGACTTTCTGGTTTCCTCTCTTTGTATAAGCAGCTGTGCCTTGGAGATACTTTAGCAAGTCAGCAAGTATGTAAGGCCTTTTGGGAGGTGTTGGTTATATACCATAAGCCAAAGCACTGGGGTGGAAATCTGGTTATTGTGTAGATGCTGTTTAATCAGCAGTTTCTTGGGAATGGCTTTCTCATTAGTAACAGGATGAGCTGAATACATATTATATATACATATGCTGCATATATAAAATACAGTGGTGTTCAAAAGTCTGAGACCAGTTTTGCATTCTCTTATTACAAAGTACATTATCAGCATAGTCATTTAAATAATTTGATTATATTATTTAAAAATATTGTTTATATCATGTCCATGAAATAAAATAATTGTTTAATTGTATTTTTAATTCCTATTTAATTATATACAATTATTTATTAGAATATTAAATGTTCTGTTAATCAAGATTCATTTAATTGAAAATTAACATTTTGTGTATTTAGTATTTGATATGTAGTAGTCTGAATGAGTCTAGTGGATTCAATTGACTTCAGATTGGGAATCGACCTTACTTGTGTTAACCTTCTACACAAAGGCAATGAAAAAACATGCAAGGAAAGCCATTTTGAAACCATAGGCCTTTAAATAAAACAGCCCCACAGTTCAAATGACTGTGGAGAAACACTCATGGACTAAATGTGGCTGTTCTGCTGCAGCCGCTGCTATTAATACCCACGAAGCTACTGCAGAAAGAATATGCTTCAATTATTCACTAACTCAACGTGCTGTGGATCTGTGACTTCACAAAGAACCATTACTGCCCTGTTACAGACTGCAGGGAAAAATCAAGGGATAGATTTGCTGTTAACAGGCACGCGTTGCTAAACCCTGAACATACACGGTATTTCAGCACACAGAACACATTCACTTGTGTTCGAATTCAGTTTATGGACACTATAAATGAAGTAAGGCTATTGAGTTTTAGGAGTTAAAAGACTTGCGATCATATATCAGACTCCAGAAGCCAGACTTTTGTCAGCACAGTCTGGTGCACATCAGTGCTATACAACTGCCAGGAAGAGCTGAAATAGATGATGCAACAATACCAAACTAAACTGGCATGTAGGCATGTTGTGGTCATTATTTCTGTTTGTCCAATATAAGTATTTATTTCAAAGCCATACAAGAAACACAAGAAAACATTCCCAGAAGGTGCCAGACAGTTAGATTGGATTTTGCCACCTAGATTGCTATTTTCAGTGCACAGTATGACTCAGATGTTCAAGTAAATGGTTTAGAGTCAGGCAAAATAAGCCTTAGGCTAGATGAGACCTTTCCAGAGGACAGTTTTTGGTCAATATTACCCCTTAATTATTTTATAGTTGTTAACAATATCCTTTGTTTTTTTCTTTCTCTCATTCTACAGGTGTGTGGTTTTGTGGGTCTGTACTATAATGTGATTATCGGCTGGAGCATCTTCTACTTTTTTCAGTCATTTCAGTATCCTCTGCCCTGGAGCGACTGTCCCATCAGGAGGAATGGCAGCCAGGCCAGTGAGTGCTCTGCAGTTTCTCACATAATGACTAGAAAGATTAGTGGTTTTATTTGGTACAACACTTTGCCTAATGAAATAAAATATGGCACAGCAAGAAGCTTCCATCACAGTCAAAGCTGTAGAAATATGTAGTATCATCCATTATTTGTGAGCAAACATCATGAAAGGGTTTTGTTTTTCATGCCCAACAACAGACGACCTTGCAATCGTCTTAAAGTTGCAATCTGTAATGCATCACTATTTGTGGCTTTTATAGCACTGCAGTCATTCTTACATGGATAGTTCACCCAAAAATAAATTCTGTCATCATTTACTCACCTTCATGTCATCCCAAACTTATGGGTTTCTTTCTTATGTTAAACATTAAAGAAGATATTTGAAAAAAAGCTGGTAATCAAACGGTTGATGGTCCCCATTTCTTTCCATACTATTGAAGTCAATTGGGACCAATAATGGTTTGGTTCAACATTTTTCAAAATATCTTCTTTTGTGTTTGTTATGAACAGTGAGCTAGATCCCTACTCAAAGAGAAAATAAATCAGTTCATAACAATTAACAGGGATCCATCTAGGGAAGATCCCTGGGGTCCCCGCTCTCATTCTTAAATTGGTCAACCACAAAACACTTAAAGTGCAAAAAATAAATAAAGTTTATTAACAAAAGCAAAGGAACATCAAACTTCGGGAGGGGCAATTTACCAAAGTAAACTACAATAAACAAAACCACTAATAAACAAACTAACCTAGAAATCAGATAACAAATAAAATACAAATTCTTACCTCCCTGCAACATAAACAGGAGAAAACGAACGAAACAAACAGGCACCCACCTCCCTACCAAGCTCCACTTAACAAGGCCCAGGAAGTAAGCGACCCAACCATAACAGATATCAAACACAACTAAACGGTTACATAATTCAAGGATCGACAACAAGCCTAAATTAGCAGTCCTGTCGCCAACACACATCACACAGCAGGGCCCACAGTAGCCACCAAGAGAGCAGGGAGCCAACAATTCCTTCCACCGGATGGCTTAAATACTGCAGCAAACCTTCCGGTCTCCAACCAATTCAGTCCTCCTAATCAACTCCACCTGTAATCAATAAGAGCATAAGAGGGAGAGACAAAGAGAAACACAGGGAAAGACCTATACACGCGCCCACGAACAAGTGATATGCTGTTTCCCTAGCAACACACGAATCCATTCATAACACCTCCAAACCAAAAAGATGCAAACCACAAGTTTGTATCACTATCCAACAACACCTTGAACTTCAACACCATGAACTCTGGTTCTCAACATTAACCATCGGTTCACATACAATATTAGCCACACTTTTAGGTTTCCCTGTGATGTTCTTCCAAGTTTTGCAGTCAGCAATCAGATGACCAGGGTCTAAGCAATAAAAACAAACACTCTTATTCTCAGAGCTCTTCCCTGTTGAAAAAACCAGCATATGCTGGTTAGGTATGTTTTGACGCTGGGATGCTGGTTTAAACTGGCCCTTTGCTGGGTTATGCTGGTCCTTTGCCAGCACATGACCAGCATAAACCAGCAAAAGGACCAGTATAAACTAGCAAAGGACCAGTTTAAACCACCAAAGGACCAGCATAAACCAGCGAAAGGACCAGCATAAACCAGCGAAAGGACCAGCATAAACCAGCGAAAGGACCAGCATAAACCAGCGAAAGGACCAGCATAAACCAGCGAAAGGACCAGCATAAACCAGCAAAGGACCAGTTTAAACCAGCATCCCAGCGTCAAAACATACCTAACCAGCATATGCTGGTTTTTTCAACAGGGTTACCCGGTTCCTTCGCTGCTCTGTAAAGCATGCAACAGGTTTCATAGAATGTGAAAAAGGTGTCTCAGTATTCGAAAACACCGACATACCATAATTCTGACCAGTAGCAGAAGAAAAGGCAGTCTTATGAGTAAGCATATATTCATCTGCTAACACTGAAAGGGAACTCACTTTTTGCTCATTAAGGTAAGTTACCAAGTTATCTAACAAACCGTTCTTGAAGTCCTCCAACAAAAACAGTTCTTGCAGCTGATCAAACGTAGTTGTTTTAGATGCAGCACACCATTTTTCTAACAACATTTTTTTATCACGTGCAAAACCCACAAATGTTTGCTTCGTTGATTTGATGTAGCTACGAAACTTCTGTCTGTATGCTTCAGGAACAAGTTCATAAATCCTCAACACAGCCGCTTTTACCACTGTAAGGGAAACAGGTCAATTTAGCTCAAAGGGAATCATTTAAGATTTCACGTCATAATCAAGAGAGTCTTCGATGGGTAAAGCAGAACATACTTCTTGTGCCTTACCCACTAGACTGCACTGCAACATTAATGCCCACATATCTCTTGGCCAATTAAGCTTAGTTGCAATTCGCTCAAATGCAATAAAGTAAGCATCAAATTCTGACTCACGAAACGGTGGTACAAGTTTAATATGCTTACTAGGATCAAATGGAATTGCAGCAGCAGGCCGATGTATAACATTCTCTACAAGCTGATCAATTTGAGGCACACTTACATGCATAGAAGTTACAGCAGGTGAAACAGCGATTCGCGCATGCTCCCTTTCTTTGTCTTTTTCATCATGAAGCATTTCAAGTTCACACAAATGTAACATACGATTCTCATGCTCCTGTTGTTTAATCTGCAATTCTAACTCTTTTAATTTAAAAAGCAGCAAAGGGTCTGATTTAGATGAGGGAAAATCAATTGTTCCACCCATCTCTAATCCATCACTTTTTTCCTCTTCACCTTCTAAATCGTTTTCTACAGACAGTAACCCTTTTTCGACTTCAGCATACACTTCAGCTTTAATTACTTTCTTCGCTGCAGAACTTGATACAGAAATAACAAAACAACATAAGAAAGAAACTCATACAGGTTTAGAATGACGAGGTTGAGAAAAGGATGACAGAATTTTAATTTTTGTCTTGAACTATTCCTTTAAAGGGGTCATATGATGTTGCTAAAAAGAACATTATTTTGTGTATTTGGTGTAATGAAATGTGTTTATGCGGTTTAAGGTTCAAAATATTGTTTTCCACAAACTGTACATTATTGTTTCTCCTCTATGCCCCGCCTTTCTGAAACGTGTTGATTTTTACAAAGCTCATCGGTCTGAAAAGCAAGGTGTGCTCTGATTGGCCAGCTATCCAGTGCGTTGTGATTGGCCGAATACCTGAAGAGTGTGACGGAAATGTTACACCCTGTTACGGGGCTGACGAGACATGAGATGTGCGGATCCATCTGCAAGGCTTTATTGTGGAGAAGACAGAGACGTGGTCATGAAGCAGGCAGGGTCAAACAGAGGCAGACAGGTATATGGTGGGCAAGACACAAGAACAGTCCTAGGGCTAGCGTGGGTCGACGATGGGCAGACAGAGTCAGAAGGGGCAAGACTAAGAGAGAAATCCAGGAAACCAGGCGAAGATCAGAAACCGGGAAAACAGCTAGGCTAGGGCTAGGGATTCGTGACACACCCCTTACCATACTGTGATGGAGCGACGAGACTAAAACATTAAAAAAAACATTATAAACTAGGCATTTGTTGCATTGCGCCGCGTAAACATAAAACCATGTCTGCATTTGTGATCGGATCAGATCAGCCGGCATTGTAGTCTACTCTACCAGGATCAGGAAACGTCCTCCATAAAATGTGCTGCACACATCTGAATATTTGGGTTGAAGTGTTCTGGAACAGTGTTGTAAATACAACTTAACCACTGATTTCAATCAATCAATCAATCAATAATTTTATTTCGGTCCTCACAGACAACTTTTCACAAAATAAATTATTAATAATAATAAATATTTAATAATTTTAAATATAACATTTCTAGTCGTGTCCTCTTTTGGAAGGCCAAACAAAGTAGTTTCGCTTTCACAACGAAACACACAGCGTCACACATAGCGGGCTTGAGTGAGGAACGGCCGGTGGGCTTGAGTGACGACCCCGGGCTTAACAACACTACAGCGAGAATAAAAGTTACGCCTTGTTTCTTTGTGTGAACATTTGGGCGGCGTTATGCAAATATTCCCACATCGTGACGTAGATATGTGGGGGCGTGTTAGAACGAGCCTTTTTAGGTAGGTGTGGCTGACTCTTAACTTTTATAAAGAATATCTCTTTGGATTTGAGACTTTAGTCTTTGCAACTTTACAGATCTTCTTTATGCACCAAGAGCTTGTAACACTCCAAAGAGAAAGGACAAATTTTTATCGCATCATATGACCCCTTTAAAGTATATTCCACCCTATATACATCATGCACCTTGTCGCATTTCCTAAACCGCTCTTCATGAGCCTCATACTCAAGGTCATTTTGTGTGTTTTAGACTTCCCAGCATGCCTTGCGGCAGTGTCACCTGGTCAATAAGTGGAGAAAGAACTAGACCTGCAGTCAGTCTCACTCTCAACCTCACTAAGACTAGATACATGTAGACATGCAGCTTAAGTGGGCACATCACACTAGAAAAATTCAAATAAAACCCAAAACTATTATATTCTAGCATAAATTCAAACTCTATTTGTGGTCTTTATGTAGTACAAACTTTAAAGAATTGCTATATAGGCTCAATTGTATTAATTAAAACCATTAAATCTTTTAGTGCACAATGTTTCTTGGATACAGTTTTACTTATACCTTTTCAGGATACTCTATTTTGCTTTTAGAAGCAGTATTTGGAGATTTCCATAGCACTGGCAGTGTTCTCTGCTGAAAATATTGGCAGGTCACCAACATGTGTGTTGTGTTTTGGATGCTGGTTTTCCCACCAGGTTTGGATTTTCCAGGCCTTTGGAAAAATATCAGTATTCAAATTAATGACTATTTTTATTTGAACAATCCCGATTCTCAACCAGTACAGCAAGTTTCCCTTTACAAATCACTTTTATGAGTTGTTTTTTTTAACGTATAGTTAAAAGAGATGAGTGCTGCCCTGTATAATAGACAGCATTAGAAGAAAGAGAATTTCTTTCATACAGTATGTAAGCAAAATCAGAACTGAAATTAACTGGAATCAAATCGATTTAAAATGGGAGTCTTAATGAATCAGAATCAAATCCTAAGAAATACAATCTGATCTTTTCCACAAAGTCATCAAATAGTCAGTGGTATATTAATAGACATGGGTTTAATTTTGTCCCTCCGTCTGGTTAGTTGTGGAGCCTGAGTGTGAGAAGAGCTCAGCAACCACATACTTCTGGTACCGCGAGACCCTGAACATTACCAGCACAATCTCAGACAGCGGAGGTCTGAACTGGAGGATGACTCTGTCGCTGCTGGGTGCCTGGATAATTGTCTGCCTGGCTGTAATAAAGGGCATTCAGTCTTCTGGGAAGGTGAGATAATGAAATGAGAATCAGCTTAGTTGAGAAACGCATCAATTTTTGGATAGCTTGAAGGCACAATCTGCAGATGCCACATTATCAAGCTCTTCTGAACAATTACACCATCACGATGTGCAATTATGATTATTTTCTCAGAGCCGAACGTTTGTTTTCTCCTTGATGCGAATTCAAGGTGTGATGGTGCAGTTTTAACAAACACACATTTTACAGAGAAATACCTGTTTACCAGCATCGCAGTGTCTAAACAACAAGGACACAGATAGCTCTCTATAAATCAAAATTTCGGTTAATCTCATCAAGCCAGAGCTTCACCAACTGTTCAGATCATGTAACTAGAAAAACACCTCTGTAAGGCCAGTTCTTAGGTTTACATTTAATTTTTTTAGTTAATTAGTTAATCAATAATAATTTGATATTTGTTTATTTTTGGCAACAAAGACGTAACATCAGGGTTGAAACCAACCAAAAAATAGAGAAAAGAAAACATTTTCAACTCAAGATTTATAGTTATGAACAAAAAAGTATTTATAATGTGCTAAATTTAGGTCCTGTTGTAATAAATAATAGCAAAATCATTAATGCACAGTTGTTGTTTTCAAAGTCATCTTAAAAATCATTGTAAAACACTTGAACAAAAACACATTTACAGTTGTTTCACCATGTTTTTGCAGGTGATGTACTTCAGCTCTCTATTTCCATACGTGGTGCTCTTTTGCTTCCTGGTGAGAGGGCTGTTTCTTAAAGGAGCAGTTGACGGCATTGCTCACATGTTCACACCAAAGGTAAGGAGCGTGTACACGTGCGCTGATTTTAAACACACAAGTGATATTTTGGAAATCCGGATTAAGGTTTTTTTTTTTTACTTTAAGATAGAAGAGTCAGCAATGTAAAAAGTAAATTTCTGCAGCTAAAAATTGCGCCTTGTCAGGTGGTTGGACTCCCTCTTGTGGTGTAAGTGGGATACTTAATCAAATTCACATTAAAAAGGATGCTTCTATTACCTTAACCAAACATTATAAACAACTGAAGGCCTTCAGCTATGTTGGCACTGTTCATTTATAATTTTAAATCAAATACTGTAAATGTAATTTTTAAAAATGCATTTCATTTTAGCTGGAGATCATGTTGGAGCCGCAGGTGTGGCGTGAAGCTGCCACTCAAGTCTTCTTTGCTCTTGGTCTGGGTTTCGGTGGAGTTATCGCTTTTTCCAGCTACAATAAGAGAGACAACAACTGCCATTTTGATGCCGTGCTGGTCTCCGTTATCAACTTCGTGACCTCTATACTGGCCACACTCGTGGTGTTTGCTGTGCTGGGTTTCAAAGCCAACATCATGAATGAGAAATGTGTGGTGGAGTACGTATGACCTCCTAATATGTCTGTGTACTTCTCTCATAAAGGGATCATTTTTGTGATTGGATTAAGTTACACTTTCCGTTGTAAAAAAATATCTGTGTTTAATTCTTTCAATCTAAATGGGGAAGCTGGATTTTGAGGTCATGCAGCAACCTCATGTCTGTGTTGTTCTCTTTTAGGAATGCTGAGAAGATTCTGGGTTACTTGAACTCAAATGTGCTGAGTCAGGATCTCATCCCCCCTCACGTGAACTTCTCCCACCTCACCTCGTCAGACTATGCCGAGATGTACGGCGTAATAAAGATTGTGAAAGAGGACAGTTTTGCGCAGCTGGGGCTGGAGCCGTGTCTGCTGGAGGATGAGCTCAATAAGGCAGGTGTTCAGCCCATGAGCTGTCTGCTTTCATTCACAGGTTTCAGCGAAGCCATTCAGCATGGATAAAACTTACATTTAGACTTAGGATTTATTTATTTGCCAAGCTCAATAGACAAAAATGTCTATTGTAATCATTTATTTTACTGAATCATACTACTATGGAATGAATTGTGAGCTATTTATGAACTTTAGGGCAATTTTGCACACTTAATTTGTATTTTATTACAGCTTTAGGGTCCATGTACCCAGTTTCAGCTAAGTTTTGGCAAAAGAAAACGTGACATTCATTAATCAGTCCATTTTGGGGGGTATTGTGTACAGTTCTGATTTAAATTAAAAAGGAAAAAGGAATGGAAGCAAGAGTACACTGACCTTTTAGTATAGCTTTTTTATTTCTAGTTTTTTTCATTTTGTCCGTTCAGTTTAGTTTTTTTTTCATCTTTACTCTGACTTAGTTGTAGTATTTCATCATTTCACTTTATTATTTTTAGCTGTAATATTTTTGTGTTTAGTGTGTTAAATGGTACTGCGGTTACATTTCTCAGGGCTGTGTGGTGGTAGCCTATCTTGTGGTATTTTCATTTCTGAAAGTATTCAATATGTAGGCATACAATTTAAAATCTTTGCAATGTATTCTGTCAAAAACTAAAACTAAAATTAGATTTTAAAATGATTTTTTTTTCGTAGTTTTATTCATTTTAGTTTAATTTGTTTTTTATACATTATGTTTTATATTTGTATTTCATGTAAGAAAAATGTTTTAATTTAATTTAATTTGATTTATTTTTTATTTTTTAAACGATAATAACACTGCTTTTTTTCTCTCATCAGGCTGTTCAAGGCACCGGTCTGGCTTTTATTGCCTTCACTGAGGCCATGACCCATTTCCCCGCTTCTCCCGTCTGGTCTGTCATGTTTTTCTTCATGTTGATAAACCTGGGACTGGGCAGCATGATTGGCACCATGACTGGCATCACCACACCCATTCTGGATACTTTCAAAATTCGGAAAGAGGTCCTCACAGGTGAGAGCTCCTTGTTTCTTCTTATTTTTCCAATGTATATTATAATTGTGGTGATGCTGGGCCACTTTAAGGTGGCACTGAGTAACCTGTATAATCTTGTATTTCCTGCAGTGGGCTGCTGTATTGTGGCTTTTTTGTGCGGCTTGCTGTTTGTCCAGCGTTCAGGGAACTACTTTGTTGCCATGTTTGATGACTATTCTGCTGGTCTGCCCCTCACCCTTGTGGTGATCCTTGAGAATGTATCTGTAGCCTGGATCTATGGCACCAAGAGGTGGGCAAATTCACTTACTATGCTTGTGAAGTCATTTATTCCTCTCGAAGCATTTTGCTTCAAGAGCTACTTAAAATAGGACTGTATCTCTGAAATCAGATCTCCTCCTTGTCTGTTCTTGCTAACACCAAATATAGTCTCCGTGCAGTTCAGTTTATTTTTGCCTTGTGTCTGATATTGATCAGCGCTGTAATTCTGCATGCTTTGCGGCGTTCATCAGGTTCATGCAAGATCTGGAAGACATGCTGGGTTTCAGACCGTACACTGTTTACTTCTACCTGTGGAAGTATGTGTCTCCAGTGTGTCTGCTCATACTGATTTCTGCCAGTGTGGTAGAGATGGCCATCAGCCCTCCGGGATACAATGCATGGGTGCAAGACCTGGTTAGTTACACACTAGTCTGTCTAGTCCTTTTCTCTCTCCCATCCTATTCCTGTTCCCAAAGTACACTCTGCTCAGCCATGAAATACATATGGATGTCCATTGTTTGATATTATTATTTATATTTAGTTGGCTATTTTATTTGACTAAATTTTATATAGTTTGACATGTTTTTTTATTTTTGGGGTAGTTCATATTAAAACCCGTAGTGGGTCAATTCCCCCCCTTTATTATCTATATATGCAATTACATCTAGGCAATGTCCGAATTGATACACTACTTTACAAAGGTTTGGTTGGTAAGATTTTTAAATGGTTTTGAAAGAAGTTTCTTGCACTCACCAAGGCTACATTTATTTGATCAAGATACAGTAATATTGTGAGATACTATTACAATTTAAAATAACAGTTTTCTGACAAATGTCATTTATTCCTGACAATTCTGAAGCATTACTCCAGTCTTCAGTGTCACATTATCCTTCAGAAATCATTCTAATATGCCGATTTGGTGCTAAATTATTATTATTATTTTTTATAATTATCAATGTTGAGAACAGTTGTGCTGCTTTATATTTTTGTAGAAACTGATACATTTTTTTACAGGATTCCTTGAAAGTTCAAAAGAACAGCATTTATTTAAAATATAAATCTTTTGTAATATTATATATTATATTATAAATGCTGTTACTGTCACTTATGATCAATTAAATGCATCTTCAAATAAAATTATTCATTTTATTTTTTAAATCTTACTGACCTCAAACTTTTGAATGGTAGAGCATGTATTTTAAGGAAGAAGTTAGACATACATTTTTGACTTGAGATTTTGCTGACATTTAAATAAGAAAATATTATTCAAGGACTGTAATATTTCACTTTGTGAATTCTATCTCCTTCTCTATAATCAGGCAATGGAGAGGTTTCAGAGTTATCCTCCTTGGGCACTAGCCATGTGTTTTGCTCTGATCATTGTGGCCATGCTTCCTCTTCCATTGGTCTTTATTGCACGTCACTTCAACTGGATCTCAGATGGCTCCAACAAGCTGTCCGTCTCTTACCGCAAGAGCCTGACAAAGGAGGCTTCCACCCTGGAAGATGAGACGAGGTTCATCCTCGGGAAGAACCCCAGCGAAGCCCCTTCTCCCATGCCCAGCCACAGGGCCTATCTGGGCCCCGGCAGCACCTCTCCTGTGGAGCTCATCACCAACTCTACCTCCATCAGCGGCTATGGCAGCGGTTACCAGACCAACCCCGCCCCTCCCAAATCCCAATCATGATCCTCCAACCCACCAACCAGAGACTGAGACGGAAAGAGAAAGAAGATGCTGAACAGATGAGAAGGTCCTAGTGTTGGTCACACCTTAACCCAAGCCATCCAAAGGAGCAGGATGACAAGAAAACAGACAGAAAGACACAGATATCCTTCCTAGACAGGTTCCCCTGGGCCCAATTATTCATACAGACTACAGATGTTGGTCTGAAGGTGAAAGAGAGCCTGAAGCTTTCAGATCAAAATGTAAGGTGGCTTATTTGGTGAGTTGGTAAGTTATTTTTTGCATACATGTAAATATGTAAACTCTAAGAAGGTTCAAACATTCAAGCTTCAGGTTTGGTCTCTGTGACTTGTTCAGAGTCATAGGGATGGTGAGAGCTGAGGTGATAGTTGTCGCTCAGGTTAAGGTGTTACCAATGCTGCTGAAATCTAGACATCTTACAAAATGCGCAAGATACGAAATGCCATGCAAGAAATTTAATTTAAACTCATCTTTAGAGCTCATAAAGGGACACGACTCAGAGGGGCTCTGAGAAACTAAAGCTTTCACTTCTTATAATGAGCCCTCTAGTGGATATTATGTAAGTGTCATTGATACAGACCACCTGAGAGTAGAGTGAATTGATAGCTTGATTTCTGTTACTTTGCACATCAACATCTGTCATGTCCACATCTCAGCACAAGAGGGCGACATATGTATTCATACACAACGCACATATGTATGTAGTCTCCGTGCAGTATCAAATATATACAGTATAAGTGTCAGGTTCAGGCTGTTTTTGCAGCTGGATTTAAGTTTCATTTTTGGAAAGTTTTACTTAGATGTTTTTATTTTTTATAATCAAAACAAATGTTACTGCCTGATGAGAGGTGATTTCCACACAGCACAAGAAACAACATTTTCAGGATGCAATAAGGGGTGCTGTTTGAGCCAAGTAAACTCCACCAAGCACAATAACTAGAATTTAATAAATTACACATGAATTAAATGGGAACAAATAATATTTCATTTCCATTTCAACTATTTTAGGCCTATATAATTATTTAAAGTGAAATTTATGTTGAAGATGGTAAGCTCCAAATAGGGAATGATACTTGTAAATTTCAAGCCACAAAACATGTAAATGGTAATGTGGTGTTTGCCTATTATTTACAAATGCCAATGTCAGATTATTTACTGTAGTGCACAGAGAAGCATTTGGCCCTTGTTCAACACTGCCTGTTTTCAAACTTGCTGTTCTGGGGCCATATTACAGACACATTCTCGTCTGGGTCACTAAACAGATTGAAGTGTTTGGATTTTTTGTAATACAGCTGATCTCTGAAATTGGTGTAAAATATATTATGAGGTCATTTGTGTAGATCTGATATTTTAAGACTTTTTTGGAGGAGGGAGAAACATTTCAGCAACTTTCAAAATGCCACACAAATGACCTCTTAATTACAAACTCTGCAAAGATTATTATTTAATTAATAAATCGTTATATATAAACAACACACACTATCAATCAAAAGTTTGTGGTTAGCAATGTTTTTTAAGAAGTGAATTATTTTATTTAACAAGTATGCATTAAATATAATAGATCTAAAGTGACAGTAAATACATTAAAATAGATTGTAAAATGTAATATTTTACAGTATTACTGTAATACAGCATTGGTAAGCATTGGAGACTTTCAAAGATATAAAAAAAAAAATTCTGACCCCAAACGTTTGAACGATAGTTCGTTTGATATTTTTTTGAATCTTCTTTCTATTTTTCTCTCTAAAAAATGTATTACTCAAAAAATAGGCCATGAAATATATATATATATATATATATATATATATATGTTTTAAAAAGATTGCTGTAAGTCAACCTGATGTGGAAAAGCAGTTGAGTGTCTTTATAAGGTAACACATATTGAGCTGGAAGAAGAGGACCCGTTTTCTTGACGAACCAAAGTATAGTAATGTAGTAAAGTAATGTGTAGTCCCTTTATATGTAGTGTGGAGTGAATACTGTGAAGACTGCCTAATGTGATTGAGAACTGCTGCCCTTAAAAGCTCACTGCCTAATAATCTGTAAGCCTAAACATACTCTCTGTTTTAGTTTGGTTTATGTGTTCATAACAGATACACTGGTTCTAATGAATGGGGTTCATTTTCAGTATTTATTCCAGTAAGAATAGATTCAGGAAGCTGAAGAGGGCTGGAGAGCTGAGGGGAAAGTGTGAAGGCGAGTGGGACAGGAGTTATGGGTCTTATTGAAACCCTGATGAGTACAACGGCAAAGCTTTTGATCATCCAGCTGCTTGTAGCTTTCGAGTCTGTCATAAAGGCTGCTGAGGTAAAAATAGACATGGACTAGGCTGGTTACCCAGGGGAACTAGTGTCAGAAACAGCGCGGCTGCATGTTAATGAGTCCTCCTTGTGTGTGTGTGTGTGTGTGTGTGTGTGTGTGTGTTTGTGTGTTGAGGAGGGGTTTCAAGATGTTCCTGTAAGGCCCTTGTTGTATCCCTAGCAACCACTGCATTTCACAACAACGGGAAAATCATTTAAAGGGACAGCTCACCTAAAAATGGTTCTTTCACTCTGTCATCATTTACTCAGTCGCCTCATGTTGCTCCAAACCCATGTGACTCCCTTGCTTCCAAGGAGCATAAAATATGAATTTATTTAATAATATATTGGTTGCTTTTTTCTAACCAATGGGACTGGGACTGTCAAGCTTTAAAAAAAGACAAGAAACATAAAAATACTCCATATATCTTCTCTAGCCATATTATAGCTTTGTGAAAGAAATTTAGGTAATTATTCACTGACAATTTTTGCCTCCATTGTAGTGCGTCATTCAAATGTGTTGTTTTGGATTTTGACAGCTCCAGTCCCCGTTCACTTTCATTGTTCATTTGGATTTTTCCATACATTCTTTGAAACATCTTTTGTGTTTCACATTCGAAAACAGTCACATGGGTTTGAAACAAAATGAGTGAGTCAATAATGATTAATGAGTTTTCATTTTTGGATGGGCTTTGCCTGCACTAAGATGGATTGTGCCGCTATTTACTGAAAGAAACTCAGGCAGTAAGAAATACATGAAGCCCTCTAGACAAGAACTGCTAAACTGGTCTGATGCATTGATTCTGCCCTTAACAAGATGAGATTATATTTCGAAAGAGCGCATTGATTCATAAATCAGGACAGATTTTTAAATTGTACTTGCACAATTTGTTTGTTGTAGTGTGTAGTTGTCCAGTGTGTGGTAAAGTACAATAACGTTAATGTTGCTCCTGCAATAGCACAATATTGTCCACAAGGTGTCGCTGTTTGCCGTTGATCAGTGTGATAAAGGTGTGTCATCCTCCAGCCCCGCCGCTGAGCACAGCTGGTGCCTCTCATTATCGTTTATACTCTAATGGTTAGTGTGAAACATATATTGTTTGTTTTGTTGTTGTTTGCTTGTGGCAGTTTTGGATTTGTGCACTTTACCTTCTCTAGACAAGAGGCCCCAGAGCTGCATCTCACAAGCACAAAACGACAGTAGGATTGTTTAAACTACACTGACAAACAGATGCAACTTCAATTGGTGTGTTGCCAGTCAAATTTGAACTTGTGACCCCCTCACACTAAAATAATAATATTTTTAAAAATCGCAACAGCTCATATTCAGACTGAAAGCCCAAAAATTGTTCCTAGTTTTAACAGCACCAAGTTACTAACAAAACCGACATAGAAAAGAGCTGTCCAATTAAAATCTCTGTGGGCAGCTTGAATATTACATTGTACATCAGGGATCTTCAACAGGGGGTCCATGACCCCTAGAAGGTCCACAACAGTACAGCAGGCAAATTATATCTTTTTGCGAAAATATGCATTAAACAAAAATGCAATATTAAGTTAACTTCAAACAAAGTCAAAGCTAAGAAGCTAAGGTTCAGATAAATTATCCATTCTCCCACCCACATTATTTGTAATAACACTTTACATACATTGTTAGCATTTCAAATTCAACATTTACTTAAAAGTTTATCAAGATTAATTATAAACAAATCTGTTAAAAATAGTTAATACACTAAACTAACCTGAACAATCTACTAACAACTGTACTTATTTATAAATATACTTATTGTTAGATAATACTAGGATTAAATTAAATGAGGTATTTATGATTGTGTGCATCATTTCACATAATAATTCAATAAAGATCCATATTATTTTTTAAATATCAGGGTTACACTTCTTTATCATTCTTAAATAATCAAAACTACAAAAATAAAAAATGAACTGGCTCTAGCTGATACCCGTTCCTCTTTAATAACCATCTGCACTTGCAGACTAATGTCAGTGAACCTTCTGACCTTCCTCTTTATATCTCAGAAACATTCCCTATTTATATCAGATATTTTTCATATGTCAATGTTTTTCCATGACAATACCCCTGAACACATCAACAGTATTTGAAAAGACGATATAAATGAAAGAACAGGGCACAAATAACCAATCAAGGCACAAACATAAACAGAAGCAAACATGCTTAAAAGTACACTTTTATCAGAAGTACAATTCATTTTTTCTAATCGTTTTAGGGAGAAAAAATGTGACTTGAGTGCACCTTTAAAAGGCTGCATTAGCACAAAGCCAAGCACAACATTCAACAGCAGATTTACACAGCATGATCTGAACATGCATTATGTACATGTATGCAAAGCATTCAAATGCTTACTCTTAACTTTTTTGGTTGGGAAGCAATAATCATATCACTCATATCATTTACACTCCTCAGAGATGATAAGTGCGTGCCTCTTTATATAATGGTCACAGATAGTGGTAATAGATTACAGTTGTACATCCGGCTGTGATGACATGCTGCGGGAATTCATTAATACATAATCACAAATGCTCTCTGTTCAAATAGCATGTGTTCACTACAATCTTTACAGATATCAGAATCAACTACTGAGACTAATCCACTAAATGTCTAAAACAATCTGGAATTACATGGCACATTTTTATCTTTTTGAAGCAACTGCACTTTTATTTTGCCCTTTATTTGTAGCTCTGAGACCTCTTGAAACCAAACTCGTTCTAGCGTAAACGTTGAGCCATATTTTAGTTGACTACAACTGAAGAAATGTACAACAAGCATCTCTTTCTTTTTCAAGAGGTGCTGGAGGCCATAATGTTTGTGAGCAAAGTGCTATACTGTATATTTATGTACATTGTGATTCTGAATATTATATCTGTAAATATCGGTGTACATTTTGTTAAACGAACGGTAAGAAATCTATGAAAGGCAAACAGGTGAATTCTTGTAACACTGCTGTGTATGATATTGTTGTACAGTTAAAGCGTAGAATATTTAACTATTTTGTACATTGTGCAATAGTGTATGTGTTGTGTATGGGGGTAGTGTCTGTTGTATCAAGTGGGTGTGTGTGTGTGTGTGTGTGTGTGTATGTGTGTAAAAAAAAAGCTGTTTTATTTTTGCTATTTTGATGACGTGAGTCCCTTACCTTCCTTAATTCACCTCCAGCTGTGAGTTTTGGTTCCACTGTGAACATTTGTGTGTTCACACCGCAAAGATTGTTGGTTAGTGCACTGAACGGAAATTTTCTTTTACGCTTTTAATGTAAATGTTGGTTTAAATCTGATGTGGACGTCAGCTTATCATACAGACAGCACCTTCTGTACGCTCCTCTGGCCTTAGTATCCACAATATTATGGTTTGCTGCTTCTAGGTTTCGTCAAAATGTTCAAGCACTTTTTACGTTTAGTCCGACTATATTCAGCGCAATCATTATTAGTAGTGTTAGATTATTGTAAGACACACTTAGCTGGGACATTTCTGCACTTTTTGTCTCAAACCTATATGAGCACTGAGGAGGAAAGTCAAAAATAGAATACTTTTGCACTCTGGAAGTGCTACTTTAATCATTAGAAATATACTTGATGTGAATGTAAACGTATTTTTAATCCCCCAAAGTACTGTAAAGATCATCCGCGAGTAATTTAGTAAGAAGGACACAGATGAAACATGTACTGTTACCCTCCAGTCTACACTTGTGTGCTGTACTTGTCTTAGATTTATAAGCAATATTTCTGCAGGCATTTACTTTGGTTGGACGTTGGTCAGATGGTCTGTGAGGCCACAGGAACCGCTGTTACTCTGAGAGTAGCGGCGTTGGAGGGCTTCACTGCTAAAGAAGAGCAATGCTCTTAAAACTTTAGTCAAACCCTATTCAGTTGGGTGATAGCACATTCAGATCACTAGCCACAGTATACTATTAGCTATACAAGGACTATTTTAATGTCTCAGTGTCATTGATATTGTACAGTATTTCCAATTCACTTGGGGAAACGCTGAGTTATGAATATTAAATATGGACCATCACAAAAACGAATAATAAAAAGTTGGTTCTCACACTGAAATGTGTGTGTCTGATTTGTTCCTTGACTAATCAAGTTGTTTTCAATCACAATATTAAAAAGGCTGAGCATCCCTGTATTTGTGCTCTGGTGTGAGTCATCTGTGTTGAACGGTGGCCAGATCCATTGACTGACTGAAAAGGTTTCTGCCACAGCTTGGTGAAAGCCAATAAAAGAAAGAGACCTATAGCTTTCATTAAAGTGACGTGACATGTGGCCAAGTATGGTTACCCATACTAGGAATTAGTGCTCTGCATTTATCCCATCCTAAGTGCACACACACGTGTGAACCCAGAAGTCCTTCCTCTGGCAGGAAGTGATGCGGAAGTCAAAATGGAATTGACTGGTCATTGGATATGTTGAGATACGCCAACTTTCCTGAAGCTCTTAACAGCTGACTGGAAGCAATTAATGTCTACAAACCGATTAGATGAAAGCTCTCACATCCCTCTAAGAGATTCTCAACAAGGAGCACATGGAAAGATGTTCATTGCATTGTTAAAATTATGAAACAAACAGTAACTTAAAATACAAATATAAGAATTGTTAGAAGAATAAATAATATAAACATTTTTGGTGCATTCAGTTCCTTTAAATGAAAAGTGAAAATTTGCTGAAAACGCTTAGGCCATTCAAGGTGTAGATGAGTTTGTTTCTTCATCGGAACGGATCTGAAGAAATTTTCAGTACATCACTTGCCCACGAATTGATCCTCTGCAGTGAATGGGTGCCGTCGGAATGAGAGTCCAAACAGCTGATAAAAACATCACATTAATCCACACGACTCCAGTCCATCAATCCACATTTTATAAAGTGAAAAAGCTGCATGTTTGTAACAAACAAATCCATCATTACAACGGTTTTAACTTCACCTCTATCCATAATATTGCTTTCTCCATTGAAAAAATAATCTTGTCTGAATCGGGAGAGAAATATGCACAGATCAAGCACCGTTTACAAATGGAAAACTGCCCAAAACAGTTGTAAACAAATGGGGATGGACTTTTTTCTACTGAAAGAAGCATTATAATGTAGCAACGGTTTGAAGTTAAAATGTGTTGATGAATTTTGTTTCTTACAAACATGCAGCTTTTCACTTCACAAGACCTTGCAAGACACAGGACATTCACTGCAGAGGATCCATTGGTGAGCATGTGATGTAATGTTACATTTACAGTACCCAAAGTTGTTCTGATGAAAAGGAAACAAAATAAAGATTAGCTGGATGGTACTTTGTGTGTTTATACCCATAAGCACACACATGTGTAATGCCCCTTAGTTGAGCTCTCATTGTATTATTGAGGGCTGAAATACTAATCTAGTCACTAATCTATCTTTTATCTGTCTCTCATTTGGCTTTTAGGGTCATTAAGGAAATTTGAATTAACTTCCCCCAAATGCCTTTCAAGAGCATGTTAGGCTGCTGTCACCGTCACATGGGCCAATTTAGCCTTGAACTGTTGCATGAAACTCTGTTTAAGCATGAATCTCAGTAAATGAACGCTGACATTTATTAGGCTGCGGGAGTGTGAGGGAGTCGGGTAGCAAAACTAGTGTTGTCACCATCTGAGCCTCTGATTGTGGCTTCTGTTCCATCAAAGTCACACAAAGGCTTTTGAGGACAGTGTGTATAGCGTTTTAGGTCTTAAGGTGGCAGAATCTCTCATATTGTCTACTTTTGATTGTACTGTGTGTTAAGTTGTAGTGTTTTTAATATCACAGATGTTTTGGTATGAAAGGAGATGCCATAAGAAGACGACATGCGAGTATGTGTTTCTATTTTAGGGGGCAGAGAGTGCGTCATGCCCGACCCCTCACACTGTCCACTTTGTACACCCTCGTTTCATCTATATCCTGTAAACAGACTTTTCCTCCATCACAGGCCTGAGACACTGCCGCACTTGCTATCTCTATCTTTTCTCACACCCACTCACACAAACAGCTGTAAATCTAGGAGTGACATTCTTAATTATAGAACAGGACCTCGACGTCCGTCAGCAGATGTTTACTTGGCTGAGATGCAGCTTCCTGTTTTCCCATCACATTCTACCTGATTTAGCATCAGCCCCTCAAGTGCACAAATAAAATAAATTTAAATGTCTAAGCAATGAAACTCAATTGTAAAAATATACTTTTGCTTCCTTTGTTTCCTCCTCCTTTCTTCAGTATTCAAGGTCGCGCTTATGCAATACAGTAGGATATAAACATGTCAATAACAACAGTTTTGCTTGATATTATGGGAAAACATAACTCCATTCTTTAAGCATTTAAAAGTCTTTAAAATCTATATAAAAAAAACCTGAGTGACCTTACGGTTTCTGTATCCACTTGTCTTCTTAATTAGCATATTTGCCTTGTTTGTCAGTATCTTTAAAAATATCTTTAAAAATAAAGAATTACAAAACAGATTTACTTGGGAAGCAAAATAAGATGTGCATAAGATACTGTGACTAGTTTCAAGAGAATATATTCTAAATTACATTTATTTCTCCTTCCTTATTTTGTCTTGTTTGTAATACATTTTAAAACATCATATATTTCTGTGTTAGCAAAACTGACTATTTAGAAATCATAACTCCAGTCTTCAATGTCAAATGATCCTTCAGAAATAAATCTAATATGCTGATCTGGTGCTTAAATTACTTTTTTTTTCCCTTATCAATGTTGAAGACAGTTGTGCTGACTAATTTTGGTAGGAACCATGATACTTTTTCAGGATTCTTGACGAATCAACAGCATTTATTTTAAATGAAAGAATAAGTGAAACGTAAGGCAACAGGTGAATCAGGAAGATAAATGCTTTATTCCTGTTTGTCTCTGTTGGCGATTGTTGCGTGACTTTTTCCAGCATAAGCGAGCTGGAAGAGGACTGAGGAGCCCGCTGGGCCATTGTTTTCCTCAGCCCTTGGGAGTGATGATCTTGGGTTGAGTCACTGTAGGAAAAGAGGCCCGAGCCAAGAATGTGTGCAAACGACACGTTCCAGCACCTGCATGCTTACGCCTCACACTCCTCCATATCCTTCCACACTCTCACAGACAGCGTCAGACAGAGAGAGAGACTATCTGGTGCTAGCTATGATGAATTAAACAAAAATAGGACTCAACATCTATCCAAGTAGAACAATACTGATCCAGCATCAAAACAATTCCTACTTCACACCTTTTCTAATGCACACATTTATGGGAAGAAACAATTAATATACACTGAACAAAATTATAAACGCAACACTTTTGTTTTTGCCCCCATTCTTCATGAGCTGAACTCAAAGATCTAAGACTTTTTCTATGTACACAAAAGGCCTATTTCTCAAATATTGTTCACAAATCTGTCTAAATCTGTGTTAGTGACCACTTCTCTTTTGACCGAGATAATCCATCCACCTCACAGGTGTGGCATATCAAGATGCTGATTAGACAGCATGATTATTGCACAGGTGTGCCTTAGGCTGGCCACAATAAAAGGCCACTCTAAAATGTGCAGTTTTATCACATAGCACAATGCCACAGATGTCGCAAGTTTTGAGGGAGCGTGCAATTGGCATGCTGACTGCAGGAATGTCCACCAGAGCTGTTGCCCGTGAATT
>NW_015505578.1:339283-352629 GCF_001515645.1 Sinocyclocheilus grahami
AACTATGCTCTAAATGTATTGGCATAGCAACGTGATACTTCCGGTTTCCTTTTCCGCCTATCCTACGAAGGCCGTCTCGTTTAATTCTAGGTTGAGGACACTTCGTATATGCATCCTACAGAGGATGCGACCTCCAGAGGATTCGACCTCCGGAGGGTGCAGCCTTCTAAATGAGACACAGCTATATTTACACAGATTTGTGGACAATATTTGAGAGGAATAGGCCTTTTGTGTACATAGAAAAAGTCTTAGATCTTTGAGTTCAGCTCATGAAAAATGGGGGCAAAAACAAAAGTGTTGCATTTATAATTTTGTGCAGTGTATCAGTATTAGTATATTCCTGTTAGGTATCTTTTATCTTTCATACTTGTACTGCACTGAGCAGTCTGCAAAATTTAGTTCCATCAGAAAAGCAGAAATGAAATCAGCACAAAAGCAGAAAAGGACTACTTGTAAGGTATAGCTTGATAATATCACACATGATATTAATCCAGATATTCATAATTTATCATGAACCTCTCTACTACAGTAGAAAACTTCCTCACCACACTCTTTACACACTATAAATGTTATGGCTCAAAAGAATATTTGAAACAACCCCAAAAAAGCTCACAAAATGATTTAACAGTTGGCCTACATGCAACTAAAGAGAATAAAACACCCAAAATCAGCCATACCTCAAGGGTGCTGCTTTGCCATCAGACTCACATCTGCTCATGAAACTACATTAAGGCATTTAATTAAAGGTGATGATGAGACCGTGGGCCATCACAATCCAACACCTCTCATGAGTTTAAAGGCATATAGATTAAGGTTTACACTTGACAGGGTGGTCTGAATGAGTGTCTGCTGTGTGCCATGAAGCCTTTAAACCCGTGTTTTAAAACCACAGTAATAAGGGCAAGGTGAAATCCAGAAACATATCATGCTTTTCTGAACTCACTGTGACAAAGGAGAAAAACACACCTGAGCTGAAGTAAGGTAAATTACTCATTTTCATGCCGAAGGTCTTCTTGTATGGTTCGTCTTGAAATATCTATAGGCTATTAAAACAAAATTCTTTAGAAGCAAAATCGCATAAAACGTTTTCAGAGATTCAGTAATACCGTCGATTTGATGGCACTGACACTAGATGAGAACAAAACTTGAATTGAACTGAGCTGAATAATGCCTTCTGCTTTATAGATGATCAAATTAGATCAAATAGATAAAACTTGTGCAAAATTCTATTGTTGAACTGAATCAACATTGAACTTGAGCTGAATGACGACAATATTCTCTTCAGAGCTGCAACTACTAAATGCTGAACTTGTTTTATAATGTAACTTCACAGTTATTGAACTAAACTGAACCAACAAGTGAGGCTGAATAATGTACTTGCTACAGCTGCTTTATAGCAGAACTTGCATCGGTACTGTAAAGCTGCTTTAAAATCTCTTGTACAAAGCACTATAAAAATAAAAGTGATATGACTTGAGAGATGTGTCTTACCTCAGTGGCAAATAGTTTTCTTTCTTTCAAGTAACTAAAGTGGCATTTGCTGACAAAAAAATAAAAAATAAAAATCTTTGCAAGCGCACGATTTAATTGAACATGCACGCACAATAAACGTCTCATGAGCGCACGAAAAAACGTGTTCACGCGTTAGCATTTTTGGTTTATTTATAGTTTCCAATAAAATAACATTAAATTAAATGTGCTACCTATCAGATTGTGTTTTTTAACATCTACATCTACCCCAACTCTAAACATACCCTTACAATAATGCAAATACAGTAATTAATTGTTGTTCAGCATGACAAAAATGACGCAATATTGATGCATGCCCAGTAAGCCCTATAGGACTATACAAAAGAAGAAGTGGGCTCAATGTAGACCAAATTTTTCACATTTTATAAATGACTTTAAATTATATGTAAATCTCCCATCCAGGGGGCGTGGTTGGATCCACATCTAGAGGGTGGAGATTGGTAGGTTTAGGGGTGGAGATGGGTTGGTTTAGGGATCAGGGGGTGGAGACGGGTAGGTTTAGGTATATGTAAGGTGGGAGGAGTTGGATCTGGATCCAACCACGCCCCTTGGATCTTGTGTTCTGCGGTGAGGACCATCTCAAATCTCTTGAAACAAACAAAAAGCACTGAAAACATGTAATGCTCTGAAAGCATTGAAATTTATGTAATTTTCTTCCTTTTTCTTACCTTTTCTTTTTTCTCAGCTAATGTTAATTCGATCATGTGAATATGTAATACCTCTCGTTCTTGTGGAATTTAATTTTATAATGAATTATAAAAATAAATAAATAAATAAAATAAAATAAAAAGCCCTGGTAGGACAATCTATGGGATCCCTTTCTTAACCCTTTTTTTCATGCACATGCTTCTCTGTAAATGTAGCCCAATTATTTAATGTATTTAACAAAATCAATTTGTCAAGCAGGTAAGAAAAATAAACTTAATTTCACATGCATCTGGGGGGGAAAAAACATTTTAGTATAGATTTAATTTTTGCTGTTTGCAGAACCTTAAGCCTTAACGTATAGACTATATAAGATTTACAATCACGTTTGGCATGTAAAATCACTAATGAAAATAAAAAAAATCTCACCTGTTAACAGTGTGGTGAATTGGATAGTATATGCAAACATTATATCCTGATTTTCATGCTCATAATCTCACATTTGTCTTATTGGAAGTTTGAAAAGATCTCAGCAGTGCTCACATTTACATTTGCACTTTCTGCAGTCAAACAAAGATTTCCATATGAACGCAACAATTTCTTTATGTATTTTCTGCATGTGTATGGCATCTGTATGAAAGTGTGTGAGCCTACATGTGTGTGTGTCAGTTTTAACAGCACACATTATCAGCCATTGCAAGCACTCTTATGTGCCTGTGGCTGTGGATTAAAGCGCCCACTGATTGGATAATTACAGTAACAAGGTCTTAACCACTTTCACATTGATTTTAAAGTGAGGTGGCTTTTTCCTCTCCTCTTTAACAGAAATCATAAAGGAACTGAATGCTTGGAATCACTTTTAAAAGTGATCTTATCTCACCCAGCCAGTGCAACTCATTACATCACACTCACAGAACAGGGCTAGAAATAGAGGGGTTAATATGTGCATTACTGCAAGCAAGATTAATATTAATGCTTTGAGACCATACATTTGTGAGAGTGGACATTTAAAATGCATAGTAATGGCTTCTTTGTTTCTATTGGTTTACTGCCAGTAAAACTCCATCTAGATTGAGCGTTTGTAAGTGATGGTGGATGTCAAATGTGTCCATACTAATGGCTTCATATCTGTCTACTTCATGGTGATAAAAGCCTCTCAAATGCAGAAGCTTTTGACTCTTCAACAGATAAATGCCCATTCCTCTTACAGCATTTATCTTCATATTCAAAGAAACAAGTCGACTGGTTATCAGATGGTCCTACAACCTCATACCTGATTCTGCTGACTGTGATTAATGCTTGAGAAAAAGTGTTAACACAGAATGAAACTTTAGAAATGTTATTTCTGTTGACTGTTGATTTGTGATAGAAAGTTAATGCCTGCTGCAGGTATTTGGTTTCCTTGGATACTGGGTTCAATATGTAAATAAATAAATAAATAAAACTAGCTTGAAAGTCCCTGTTAGCAAAGATTCAATCTGACCTTTTCATTTCTAAAATGTTAAAGTACATAGAACAGGACTAAAGGCCCGCCGGAAGGAAAAAGACTAAACAGTAATAGCACTTTCCTGTTTCGTATCATCTTCTCAGAAAGTTATCTTTGCAGAAAATGAAGTGCTACTATGTCATGATGCATTATTAATGTAGTATTGACAGATTTAATCTGACTGGATCAACAGCATTTTGGTGGTTTATTATTGTTTTTGTTTTTTTGTTGTTGACTGTTGATTATGATATGTAAACATTTGTTTGCTTGTCTTGTGTCTCATAATAGAAAATGTGAACATGTCTGATAGCATCATGCTAAACTTGGATATCATGGCTCTGTCAAGCCAAAGGTTGATCACATGGGTCCGCTGGGCCTCAAACAGGAATCTGACAGGAAAGATACACAAAGGTGTACAGGAAACATTCAAGAACAGTGTGTTTTCAAGGAAAGATTTCTAATTCTTCCCATATGTTCACATTTTGAACAATACTTGGAAACATTTATGTAATAGGACTGGATTTAGCATCAATTTCCATTATATTAAAGGAATAGCGCACCCAAAATGAAAATTTGCTGAAAATTGATTCACCCTCAGGACATCAAAGATGTAGATTAGTTTGTTTCTTCACCAGAACAGATTTGGAGAAATTTACCATTGCATCACTTTCTTAACAAATGGATCCTCTGAAGTGAATGGGTGCCGTCAGAATGAGTCGTCAGCATGTTGTGTATGGGGTTAAACAGGCAGTGCTGTAGAATCAGGTGTTGATCTTCTTCTGCGGAGGCAGTGTTTATCCACATTATTACGTCATAAAGTGGCACATTCCTCAACCTGTTGTTTTGGCAGATTGGCTTCAATAAAAGCTGTTTTTAGACTAACTAGAAAGTTTTGAGTTCTGAAACTTACAGAATGTTTATAGCACAATGACATCTTACATGTCAAAGCATCAAGGGAATTTTGATTTCTCAGTTCATGACCCCTTTAAATCATGGCTTCTGGGCAAAATCTATAATCTATATAAGGTATACGAATTAGTCTATAATCTATAGCAACACTTTCTCCAGTGAAAAAGTCCATCCCTTGTTGCCCTCTCACATTAAAATTGACAGCATCTGTTTAAAACAGTTTTGAACAGTTTTTACTTGTAAACAGTGTATGATCTCTGCATATTTCTCCCCTGATTTAGGTAAGATGACTTTTTCCACTGGAGAAAGCAATATTATGGATAGAAAGACTTGTATTAAAGAATGTTTAGCCAGAAACAGTGGTTTAAAGATGTTAGCTGATGGACTTGAGTCTTGTGAATTACTTGTGTATTATTGAGATGTTTTTTCAGCTGTTTGGACTCTCATTCTGACGGCACCCATTTACTACTGAGGATCCTTTATTGAGCAAGTGATGCAATGTTATGGAACTAGAGTGAACTATTCCTTTAATTGAAATGTTAAAGCTCAGTAACACATCCTAGTACATTAGAAGTAAATACAATCAAACACATTTTTCAGTCTCCCCTACACAAAAAAAATCCTGAAGCTTAAATTAGAGAGACAATCAGAGAGACCTCTCAGTCTCCAAAAATGAAAAGACTTCTCGGCTAAGAAAGGAAAGGGAGCGAAGACGAATGGACTGTTGGAAGAAATAGCGGGACCTGTCCATAGACAGCATGAATCTTAGGGATAATGACCCAAAACCTGTCTCGCCGTTTCCAGTGTTGAGAAGATGATGAACGGGAAGGGGGGAAGAGACACCCGAGAGCACCGTAACCATGACAACTCCATCATGGCACCTCTTTTATCACCAGAGCTGGGGGTAAAACAAAGTGGGTGAGCGTATATCAGTCTGTGAGAGTGCATTGGAGATATTAGGTACATAATGGATTCAAGATGAAACAATGTGGCCTTTCCAGGGTCATAAGCTTTTGTTTTTCCTATTTTCTAATGTTATTGACTGATATTTAGAACAGCCGCCTCATCCTTAAAGGTGATTTGGTCATTTTCTTTTTTTAAAAACACATTCATAAATATAATTTACTACATTATTTTACTTTTCCTAGAGGGCAAGTAAAAACAGGCTAATTTTTACCTTTTACAGCATGATATTAAATGTCTACACTAGTAACATTGTGTTTTATGTGGAGATTGAACATTTCTATGGGTCACAAGCCCTCAGAACAGAATGTCTGTCACAGCTGTTACTCTCAATAGCAAACATTTGTTACCAGGGAACCCAAATGCTCAGTCAGGCCCAGCCAGAAACCAACTGGCCACTTATGCATTTTCCCTTTCTGCTTTTTTTTTCTTTTTTTCTAACTGACCGCTTCTGCGACCCGGCTGAAGAGGCAGATGAGCAGCTCTCCATGGTAACTGCGCTCGACATTGCCATGACAACCCATTTTATGGGGCAAAAAAAGACAACAAAAGAGAAGGAAATACAATGGAATTAATTGGAGTGAGAGTGGATGACAGAACACATGAAATGCTGCCACCCCTTTCCCTGTGTGAAAGCTTATGTGCGTCACTCAATCCAAGCCTTAGACACAGTGAGCTTATATAGTGCATGTTAGACTATTAAATCATTCACTGCGGCACACTTCCTATGCTTCTGATACTCCTTTCAGCTGATGGATTCTGCAGAAGAATGGGAGATATTGTTGTATTTTCCAAATGTGAATATAACAGCTGTGTGGGAATATAGTACCTGGAACATATTTACTGTGGGTATAAATCAACAAGTGCATAAGAAAGTATAGCTTTTCATCTTTAACATGTATTAGGCAATTGTGAAACAGATCCTGGTGACCATTTCTTTCATTCATCCTGTAATCTTAACATTAGGCTAAATGTTGTATTTTGCCTGTAAGTTAGATACTTATTCTAATGTTTAAAATAAAAATAAAAATAAATTAAAAAGCGTCATATATTACAAGTCATCACTTCACTGCAAAAAAATAAAAAATAAAATAAAAAAGTAATGTAATGTATTTTTTGCTATATTAGTTGTCAAAGAATTATAAGTTGTTCTATAACTTAAAAGTTTGCTTTGCAGCATAAGATCTAAATAAACTGGTTTTAAGAAAAAAATTATTATATTATAGGATTATAGCACCTTTGCATTTTTTGCAACTACAATGAACAATATGAGTTGTTATATAAGTTGTTAAGTAACTTAAAAGTGTGCTTCATGGCATAATGTCTAAATAGACGTGTTTTATTTGAAGCAATATATATATATAAAATAAAATAATATCATATAGGACTGTACTTGACTTAAAAAAGTCATTTTAAGGGTCAGATCAGGTAGAAGTAGTCCCTGAATTGTATTTTTACCACTTTTAAAGTGGTGTAGTATGGAAAGAAACAAGGAGAACACAGGAACGAAAAAGAGAGTGCGAGAAAGAGAGAAGGAGGGGAGAAAGAGAGAATGATGCATTTAGAGAAGGAAGGAGCTAAACAGTAATTAATGGGGCTTATCTCTCACAGTCGCCATGGAGATGGATGTGTATTCTGCTCTGTTTAAAACTGTACAAGTGGAGGCGGCACAAGCTCAGGTCTGCAATCTGACAGACGCGCTGAGGCTTTGGCTCTCCTTCTCAAATCAAATACACAACAATGACTGCGTTCCAAAACATACAGCTGCATCTCAGACATCAGCCTTACGGATGGGACAGCGCTTGAGATAAAGCAGCGCAAACCTCAGCTCAATATTTCGATTTTATTTGTATTCCTGCAGAAACGCATAGACACACATGCCTACAAAATACAAGATATGAGCTGCTTTAGACATAGAACATTGTACATGTTCATCCAAGTTACAATGCTCTACACTTTCAGAAAAAAAGGCACAAAAGTTGTCACTGGGGTGGTACCTTTTTAAAATGTACTAAAATGTACAATTTAGGCACTACTATGTACACTTAAGGTACTAATATGTTATTTTAAGGTATTAAAATGAACTCTTTAGTGGTAATTAAGGTACAAAGGTATACCTTTTTTAAAAGGACTGCCCCAGTGACAGCTTTTGTACCTTTTTTCAGTATACCATATCATCTATTAGTATAAGAGCCTCATAGTTGGCATGTTACATCATCCCTGAAACACACAAACATACTCACGTTTACTAAAGGCAGATACAGCTGGACCATTATGAAATCAATCTGTATAACTAGACAGTGAATGCATCTTCTTGCTAGATAGTGATACTCTGCTACATACAGTAGTACTGATATTTACATTTTCTGATCTAAATAGCATGGTGTTGCACTTGAACTCTGTTGTTATGAAACATAAGGCAACTATGGCAGACAACAAACTGGATAAAGTCTCACATAAATTTTATGTGTGTGTGTGTGTGCAAACATGATTGACATCTCAACAATATGAGCCTCTCTTAAAAACAAAATATTTCAAAGTTTTTTTTTTTTTTTGTATTATTATTATTAGAATTAGAATGATTAGTAGTATTACAAGACAGTAGGCACAACTTGGACAGGTATTACAGTGTGTACTTGCAAAAGAAGGTTAGATTGCAGTGAACTAACATGGCAGAACAAAGATTTCTGAGTTTGGTCCCATCTCAACCAGCAATGTTATGAATATTAATGGCTGATGATTTCAAATGCAGGACTTCATGTAGTTTGGTTACAGAAAACGATGGTTTGCGAAAGCATGCAGCTGCCACTGTGCTCTTTAATAAAGTTGCTTTGTTGAAAATCTATTTTCTTTATAAGAAAAACGGAAACTTTATGTATTTCCCTTTGGCATTTTGAATTAAAATACTTTTGGAAGACTGTTCTTGAAGATCCTTGTTCAGCCGTTCTTTGTACAGTGATAAATGGGCCATTCTTATAGTCGTGTTAGCTGGCCTGTGATCTCTGGAACGATACTGCACAGACACAAGCTGCTTTCTGCTTTTGTCCAAATAAAGACAAGCTGAGAATCATGTGGGGAGAAATGCTTTATAGATATAGATTTTTTGATATAGATATAGATTTATTGTTTCCTAAGTTCGGAGTTTAAAAAAAAATACTTTTACTCTTTAAGGGCATATTTAATTGATCAAAAGTGACAGTAAAGGAAATTACTGTATAATGTTAGATATATTAGATGTATATTAAAATAGAAAAAAAAATTTTTTATTGTCATCCCTAGTGAAAAATAAATATGCTAAAATGTATTTGAAATACATTTATTTCATTCTAAGTATACTACAAATACAATTACATATTTATGTACTTAATAAAAATAACCTGCAACTGGTATACTAAACTGGTATTCTTAAAGTCTGCTAATTTGGAACAACTAATTTTGGACTTCATGTACTTTAATTGTATTAGGAAGTATAGCTGAAGTCCAACTAAAGATATACTACATATAGATATACTAGATATAAGTACATTTGATTGTGCTAAAGTGGAACTATTGCAAGTATACTTTAGGTACACTTTAAATATCTCACCATATCGTGATGATGCCCTGTCAGGCCGGAGCAACGAGACAAAAACATGAAAATCCATTATAAACGAGGCATTTGTTGCATCCAGTGGGGACATAATTATGGATTTGCATCGCGCCGCGTAAACATAAAACCATGTCTGCATTTGTGATCGGAGAAATGACAAACAACAAGCCCTACTCTACACTACCCAAAAAACTCGCTTTAAATATATAAAATATAAAGACTCTTTAAATATAAAATATGCATTTGAATCATCAGTGGCAAATCCTTTAAATATGAAAACATACTTACAGTCTGTGAGTCAGAACAGCCGGCAATGTAGTCTACTCTTCCAGGATCAGTAAACAGTCCTCCATAAAATGTGCTGCACACATCTGGATATTTGGAGGGCTTGAGAACGGCGTGGCCGGCGATTTCGACGAAGGAGCGTCTGGAAGGACATGTGACGACCCCGGGTTGGACTCCACTTCGTCCACGGTGAAAGCCGATCCGGCGATTGGCAGCGCAAAGTTGTAGTATTTCCTCAGCAACCAGCACGGATCAGCTCTAGACATGACGAAGCAGATATCGTCATCTTTTGGAAGGCCAAACAAAGTAGTTTCGCTTTCACAACGAAGCACACAGCGTCTTTACGACATGGCGGCGGAAACATCAAAACTACAGCAAGAATAAAAGTTACACCTTCTTTCTTTGCGTTAACATTTGGGCAGCGTTATGCAAATCTTCCCTCATAGCGACGTAGGTATGTGGGGGTGTGTTAGAATGAGGCGTTTTAGGTAGGTGTGGCTGACTCTTAACTTTTATAAAGAATATCTCTTTGGATTTGAGACTTTAGTCTTTGCAAATTTACAGATCTTCTTTATGCACCAAGAGCTTGAAACACTCCAAAGAGAAAGGAAAAATTGAAATTGCATCATATGACCCCTTTAAAACACATTTTAGGCTAAATATTAAGAAATGTGCATTGTGCACAAGTAGTACTCCAAATTAAGTTTAAATATAATTTTTATATCAGTAAATGTTAATAGATTTGAACTATACTTGGTATGAAATAAATTTATTTTAAATATTACTTTTTTACTAGGGATAGTATTTCACTATTTTATGTTTACTGTATTTTTTATCAAATAAAGGCATATGTGATGAGGAGACGAGACTTTAAACATATTTCCTCAATGAAATATGAAGTTGTAGAAGGATATATTGAATGGTTTGTCCTTTTAAAAAGTCTCTAAAAAATAATATTAAAAGTTATTTTGTCAACTTTTAGGATTAAACTAGCATTTAAAATGGCAATCCGTGTATCATTCGATCATTTGTTTTTTTTTATTTAATATTGAAAATAGAAAAATGAAAAAACGGTTCCTTTTTCGTCTTTTTGTTTTTTTCCAAAAAAAAGAAAAACGAGAATACAGCTTAAATTTTAGTTTTTCGTTCATGGGTGGAAAAATGAATAAACAGTTTGAATATTCGATTTCTACATGTGGGCGGGAATTAAACGACCTTTCTGCTGATTGGTCAGCCAAAGATCAAACCGTGCCATCATCAGTTCTTCTGCAGTATCATGCAGCAGAATAATAGTCCTCCACTGCTGCAGTTGTACGGATTAATAACCCATTTGATCAATTTCATATTTTTATCATCAAACAGACTAATGAATAGCTCGACACAACTCGTACCGGGGTAGAGTCTAGACAGGTCTTATTCCCTGTGATTCATGTTTGTGGCATGTGCCAGAAAGATGCTCAAGGAGACCGAGACGCGCTAAAGCAGCGCATTCTGTTGTTCTCTTTATTTTTCAAAGGCATGACATTTTGTAGTTATTTTGAACGTAACGTTACTCAATTAAAAATATACATTTTACCATACGACTATAAATGACAGAGTATTAAGTTATTTCCCCTCGATGGGGAAAAACATTAATTTGGTACACTAAGTGAATCCAAGTGAATATCAATCAGTACTCAATATTAATTTAAACTGCTTTAAATATGACTGCTGCTTATTTCCTGTGCACTTCAATACTGGTCTGCGCTTGACTGTAGTCACGTCTGTCTGCTTATTGAGTTTATTTAACCCATCGCAATTTATTATTTTTTTATTAATTTATAGTGTGAACTAGAGTGACTACTCACCCTAATGTTATTCTAAAGGCTTATAAAAATGTCCTGCTCGCACTTGCCAATTTAATGGCAGAGAATGGTGACTTTAGGATGCAAAGAATAGAATTTATATCTACACAGAAGAAAGCCCTGTCTAGACTCTGCCCCAGTATGAGTTGTGTCTAGCTATTCATTAGTTTGTTTGATGAAAAAAGATTAAATGTAGTTGCAATAAATTAAGAATCCATACAAATGCAGCAGTGGAGGACTATTATTCTGCTGCGTGATACTGCGGAAGAACTGATGAAGGCACGGTTTGATCTTCGGCTGACCAATCAGCAGAAAGGGGCGTTTCATTCCCGCCCACGTGTCGAAATCGAATATTCAAGCTATTTATTAATTTTTCCACCCATGAACGAAAAACGAAAATTTAAGCTGAATTTTGGAAAAAATGTTTTTTTCCAAAATTCAAAAAAAGGAGCCGTTTTCCCATTTTTCTACTTTCAATATTAAATAAAAAAACCGAATGATCGAATGATACACAGATTAATGGCTTCAAAACGATCCTATTTTGATTTAATGAGGACTTCAGGGACGTCATTACTTTAAGATTTTGTGTCCCAAATAAAAAGGTATATTAAAGTTACATTTTGACCAAAAGTACTTGTGCTCTATAATGCAAAGACATGCCTGGCAGCATTTAAAATGGACAGACACACATGATGATTTGACTAGAAATGTTCCATATTCTTGACTGAGAAAGATGATGCATGATTGATGAGAAGATGAGAGATTGGTGAGCATCCCACATGAGTGACCCACTCGTCCCATCAGGACAAACCCCCCTCAGGTCAGGGTAGTGACTTCTGCTTGAGTGTAGTTTGCTGGGGATGTGAGCGCATCTTTACAGCTCTCTGAAACAAAGACACAGAGAAAACAAGTTGAATCAAACTTACTATTTTAATGAAAGTAAAATGAAGGGCATTAGTAAATATATGGAACAAAATTGAAGCCCCTTTAAGACTTCTATACTATTTAAGATTTTATACAGTTTTTTTTAAACTTTGAAATGTAAAGACAATGCTACAATGACATGTAGTGGGATTTGGATCACTGAATCAAAGAACATTAGACACCAGCACTGCAGATTTTTGTATTACTGTCTTCAGAGAAAGATTCCTGCCTATTAAAACAAGAAGACTTCTGGCCTTTCAGAGGCCCTGCAGTGAACCCAGAGAATGGGAAAGCCGTGGGGTCTGTCCATGTTGCTAATGGAAACCTATTAGCAGCAATTAAGTTGAGTTGCCTTTCGGGACCAGAAGCAGATCCGTAACTCACTTCAGCCTTTCAGTGCTGGATGACTGGCTCGCCACATAATTACACACAAATCAAGAAAGAAGTCGGCTTGAAAAAGACAGCAGCGCTGTATGAGAGAAGACCGTAACCAAGGAGACTGTCTTTACTGCAAAAAAGTCTTGTTTCCTTTTAATTTTCCAGTAAAAATATCTAAATATGCTCAAGACAAGATAAATGCATTTAGAAAATAAAATATTAAAGGATTACTCCACCCCAAAATGAAAATTATGTCATTAATCACTTACCCCCATGTCGTTCCAAACCCCTAAAAGCTTCGTTTGTCTTCGGAACACAATTTAAGATATTTTGGATGAAAACCGGGAGGCTTGTGACTGTCAAGTAAATAACTCTGTCAAGGTCCAGAAAAGTATGAAAGACATCGTCAGAATAGTCCATCTGCCATCAGTGGTTCAACCGTAACGTTATGAAGCGACGAGAATACTTTTTGTACGGGAAGAAAACAAAAATAACGACTTTATTCAACAATTATTTTCCTCTGTGTCTCTCCGCATCACCGTAGCGCCATTTTGGAGAATAACCACTGAACGCAAGCAGCATACGCTATTCTGTGTCAGCCGCGCTGCACGGATGCGCTGTTTTCGTTCAAATCAAAGCGTTAATACATGTAGAAAACGTATCCTTGTGTCGCGGCTGACACAGAATAGCGTATGCTGCTTGCGTTCAGTGGTTATTCTCCAAAATGGTGCTACGGTGATGCGGAGAGAGACAGAGGAAAAGAATTGTTGAATAAAGTCGTTATTTTTGTTTT
>NW_015505578.1:356743-406466 GCF_001515645.1 Sinocyclocheilus grahami
TATGAAGCGACGAGAATACTTTTTGTACGGGAATAAAACAAAAATAACGACTTTATTCAACAATTTGTCTCCTCTGTGTCTCTCCGCATCACCGTAGCGCCATTTTGGAGAATAACCACTGAACGCAAGCAGCATACGCTATTCTGTGTCAGCCGCGCTGCACGGATGCGCTGTTTTCGTTCAAATCAAAGCGTTAATACATGTAGAAAACGTATCCTTGTGTCGCGGCTGACACAGAATAGCGTATGCTGCTTGCGTTCAGTGGTTATTCTCCAAAATGGTGCTACGGTGATGCGGAGAGAGACAGAGGAAAAGAATTGTTGAATAAAGTCGTTATTTTTGTTTTATTCCCGTACAAAAAGTATTCTCGTCGCTTCATATGGTTGAACCACTGATGGCAGATGGACTATTCTGATGATGTCTTTCATAATTTTCTGGACCTTGACAGTGTAATTTACTTGGCAGTCAATGGGACAGTCACAAGCCTCCCGGTTTTCATCCAAAATATCTTAAATTGTGTTCCGAAGACGAACGAAGCTTTTACGGGTTTGGAACGACATGGGGGTAAGTGATTAATGACAACATTTTCATTTTGGGGTGGAGTAACCCTTTAAGACTTGTTTTCAGTGACAACATAATTTAAATTAAGTTTAATTTTACCAGTTTGGTACAAAAAAAACAACCTTAATTTATATATCATTATCTGCATCATCTGTGTTTGACATTATTGTTGTTTCACACCGCATATAAACACAAACAGAGGAAATGCCATGGGTTTCTGATCTACGGATCATTCGTACATATTTATTTTTAACATCAGCGATGACATTTCCAAAGATGGAGCATCTTTGCTATGTCTGGTGAAGGAATTATTGCCTGTAATCACTGTTTGTTTGACAGGACCACAGCTGCTGTCGCTCTGCCCCTCATTGATTCCCAGAGAGCATCGGTCTCCACATCAGCGAGGAAAATTGCACGGCTTTTCACACAAATGACAAATCAACCGTCACAGAATGTCTGAAGGGCTTAGACGACCTCTGTTTGAATTGTCCAAAAATAAAGGGAAATCAAAACAAAGATGCGATCACAGGACTTATTTATTAATTTATGGAAATATGAATTAATTTACTCATTAGTGAACCGGATTTCAGATGAAGATTCCCACCTATAAGCTGTCTTGCTTCAGTCACAGGTGCTAATGAGCTCCTGTTTTACATTAGCAGCACTTCTGCTCCTTCAAATGGAGAGAGGGGCTTCTAGGATGTAAAAGGTGGAATGTTTGCTTAAGCAGCTCGTGATCAAGCGATTATCTCCAGAAATAGACTGCCGCCAACCTGTCAGAGCTTTAGGGAATTTGGGGGCCGAGGCGCAAGTCATTCAGTCGAAGTCTAACTTGACAGCAGCCAGTAATGAAGGATGTTGGGTTTGCAGAATGCTTTGTCTGTCGTGATGCTCTCTTGTTTGGTGTGATGTTATCATCCTATTTTTCTCAGTTTTGAAATGTCAGCTACAGAATAACATGTCTGACAAAAAAATACATTTATTTTACTGTGCTCCAGAATTCTTTATTCTGATTAGTCAATTGTGGCATTCTATGGTCAAATGTTTTTATAAAGACTCTTAAACTGTACAACTGAATGATTTCCTGTATAGCTTTGACAGTTTCATGTTCCTCATTGCACTCTACAGGCTCTTGTTTTTCATGTAATAAAATAATATTGATGCAAATCAATACTTCATATCCATTTATTTGGGAAGAACACAGATAATAAGCAGGATAATGTACAGTAAGCTGGTCATTTTTTGTGAGATAAATCCAAATAAATGACACAAGACCTAATTACTGATCATTTTGCAATATATATACATATATAGTTTTTCCTTTAAATTTCCTAGACTGTGGCGCCCTGCCAGATTAATTTTGACTCTGAAAAATGGGTTGGATCACTTTTCTTGGAACTCTCTTTGAAGTGTACCAAATTAATGTTTTTAACTTTAAAAATTGGAGCATAGAGGTGGCATAGGAAGCAACATACAGTATATATTTGGCAACAAAATGGATTTTTATATAAAAAAAATACAATATATTTTTAAATTCTTGAATTTATCAGTGAGATTCTAACTCTATTCCTGTTTACCTGTGTGGATGGTGGGTTCAGCTCCACAAGAAAATTCTCCAGAATTTAGCAGGAAGCAAGTTGCCTCTTTCATGGGCTTGTCTCTATTGCGTGAGCATCGAAGCGTCCACCTCTCGCCCGGAGAGAGCGGCTTGGTCAGACTGCAGCTCTCCTCTTCAGAAAGAGTTACGGTAGCATCACCATTCTGCTTTGAATCTGACAACAAGACAAAAGACAAAAGTATGGATGTCAGTGTTCATGACAATTCACTTGCAGAAAATATACACTGAACAAAATTATAAACGCAGCAGTTTTGTTTTTACCCCCATTTTTCATGAGCTGAACTCAAAGATCTAAGACTTTTTCTATGTACACAAAAGGCCTATTCCTCTCAAATATTGTTCACAAATCTGTCTAAATCTGTTAGTGAGCACTTCTCCTTTGCCGAGATAATCCATCCATCTCACAGGTGTGGCATATCAAGATGCTGATTAGACAGCATGATTATTGCACAGGTGTGCCTTAGGCTGCCACAATAAAAGGTCACTCTAAAACGTGCAGTTTTACTGTATTGGGGTGTCCGAAAACCAGTCAGTATCTGGTGTGACCACCATTTGCCTCACGCAGTGCAACACATCTCCTTCGCATAGAGTTGATCAGGTTGTTGATTGTGGCCTGTGGAATGTTGGTTGTGCAGAAATTCTTTGGTTATGCAAACCGATTGTTGCAGCAGCTGTCCGGGTGGCTGGTCTCAGACGATCTTGGAGGTGAAGATGCTGGATGTGGATGGATGTCCTGGGCTGGTGTGGTTACACGTGGTCTGCGGTTGTGAGGCAGGTTCTCACACAATAGAAGTGCTCACTAACACAGATTTAGACAGATTTGTGAACAATATTTGAGAGAAACATGCCTTTTGTGTACATAGAAAAAGTCTTAGATCTTTGAGTTCAGCTTATGAAAAATGGGGGCAAAAACAAAAGTGTTGTGTTTATAATTTTGTTCAGTGTACAAGAATTGGCATAAACCTTTGTTAGATTTATGCTTGAAACAAACGGAAAGCAAAGTCAATATCAATGGTAAATTTGCCTTTGAATTGTTTTGATTCTTGTTTTAATATGATTAAAATATGATCCACATTAATATATTTCATACTGTGATACTCCCAGTATAATTCTACCTTAAAATGGGCCATATATCCCATATATCCATATGGATCTTTAGCTTCATTGTATCAAACAATTTAATTCATCCCACTGTTGTCTCTTAGAAAACACTATTGTCATTGAAATCCTGATGTTCTACCTGAGCGGTTTCTTCCAAGGTTCTCCTCAGCAGCAAGGGGGCATGTGTCACTTTGTGTGCTGTTCCTAGGTGAGTTGCTTTCAGACTTCCCAAATGAGGCAGAGCTCATCACCATGTGTGGGTTTGGGTTGTGCTTCTTCTTCTTCTTGGGCAACTTCTGCTTGGCCATAGCCAGTGAGTAGTACATCCCAAAATTGTTAACGATAATGGGCACTGGCATGGCGATGGTAAGCACACCTGCTAATGCACATAATGCACCGACCATCATGCCCAGCCACGTCTTAGGGTACATATCCCCATAGCCTACTGTCGTCATTGTGATCACCGCCCACCAGAAGCCGATGGGAATGCTCTTGAAATGCGTGTGGTTGCAGCCACTAGGGTCTAGGGGATCTGCGCTAATACGTTCGGCGTAGTAGATCATGGTAGCGAAGATGAGCACCCCGAGCGCTAGAAAGATGATGAGCAGACAGAACTCATTCACACTCGCCCGCAAGGTGTGGCCGAGAACCCGGAGACCCACAAAGTGTCGAGTGAGCTTAAAGATCCGTAGGATGCGCACAAAACGGACCACGCGCAGAAAGCCCAGGACATCCTTGGCAGCTTCGGATTTGACGCCGGTCAAACTCAGCTCCAGATAGTAGGGCAGGATGGCAACAAAGTCAATGATGTTTAGCTGGTTCTTGATGAAGAGAAGCTTGTTTGGGCAACATATGATGCGGACCAGGAACTCGAAGGTAAACCACACCACACAGATTCCCTCCACCAATGTCAGCACTGGTTTGGGCTCCATCTCCATCTTTGATATGACGAGGGTCATGGTGGAGTTGCTTTCAGTATTTGTAGATGTGACATTACGAAGTTCATTGAAGACCTCATGGGTCTCCAGGCAGAAGTTAGTGATGGACACCAGGATGAAAAACAGGGAGACAAAGGCAATTATCTGAAAGATAAGACCAGAAATTAAACATCTCAATAAACAATCACAAATCCCTTAAACTGGTCATGAACTGCATTTTTAAATTATTTCATAATGTTTCCTGAGGTGCACTTAGAATGAATGTATGATTTTTACCTAAAAAAAATTTCTGAAATTAGAAATAAAGGGACATTTCCTATCCTAATTTTAGCCCTCTGATTTGGCTAACATCTTTGCATATGAAATAAGTATTACATGTGGAGCTCTCTCAGAAAATTTTTACTGCATTTTTACTATCACAGCTTTTGAGCTAAACTAATCGTGAAAAATGTTGAGTATTGTAGCTGATGACAGACAGTTGAGGACATGAATGCAGTGATCTCGTCATTTCATCTGGAGTTTTGCACTCTCACAAATGCTTTTATCATAACAATGCAAAAATTATGTAAATAAGAGATTCACGGTGCAGTGTAGACTGCGTTAACTCGCACAGAGGCGTCATGCCCATTCAAAGTGAGGGGGCACGTGCCCCCTCAGATTTCTGAGCCAAGTGGATTTTGAATTCAGCTTCCAAAAGACAAAAAATTGCAGAATAATATTTTTTATATTTGATACAATCACTTGTGTGATTAGATGGTTCAGTGCGGCACAGCATCAGCTGCTAAATTCATATCTGCGTTCGCGCTTTTGCTGGCGCTGAGCCAGAGACAGACACGTTTGTACAGCGCTGCATTATAACCAGTCACACACGATTCTGTTGAGCTTATGAATGCAATGGCCAATCAGAGACGTGTAGATGAGTCATCGCTGAAACGCGGTGTTTTGTTCACTTGCTCACTGACTGAATTACTGGTGAATTCTCTCATCAGAAACAATAAATTGCAGATGTGCGTAGATGTAAGTAAGATATTCATTTCACAGTGTAAACAGCTTCATTGATTTTAATGGGAGTTTTTGAGAGCGCCTGAACTCTGGCTAGACTAGAAAATGTTCTTTGTTAATGTAAATGTTCTTTGCTCTCTGTAAAATGAAAGTGTTATAATTATTAACCTACTATATTGTTATTAAATTCACATTATACAAAGTCAGTCGTATTAAAAATATTTTATGGCATGCTGGTACTTAAGTAAAAAGTCGGGTTTTATGTGTAGTTAATAGATTACACTATTAGTCTACTTTGCCCATCACCATTTATTGACCAAATAACAATCAGTAAAAATCTATAAAGGTGAAAAACGAATTTACTTACACATATTTGAGAATCGAGATATTACCTGATATAGTTTACATGTTTGGCAATGTTTCGAATAAAAAAAAAAAACATAAGCCTCATCAGTTATCGTATTTTAGTCCAGTGATCCTGTATTGCTCTTCTCTTTCTCTCTTTTCATAACACTAATGTGCCAATGGGCGGGGCCAAAGATGCGAAGATGAAGCAGTAGGCCATGATTCTGCAGAGGAGGACTATCATCACACTATGACATCATAATGTGACAAAATGTAAAACAAGTCGTTTTCTGAGCTTGGATCCATATTTATAGTTTTCACCCAAATTTAGCTTTAACCCACTGTAAAATCCAACAAAGTAATTTTTATTTATTTTGAGGAAACTGACTTCCTTAACCCAAATATGTTTAAAAATATTAATGTGTACATATTTAATTTGAGTTAGCAAAAGATAGTCATATCATTCGACCTAATCACAGGCTCTCCTTGGTATAAAAGGTAACCCCCAAACCTCCAACAAAACAGAAACCCACTAAAACCCAACATAACAAAAAACACTAACAGATCACCCCCATATTAATCTTATGCAAAAACACATTTTATAACATGTTGTAGCGTCTGGACCACTCAAACACACAATATATATTTTGTTAGCTAGATTTAACAAATACTCTGTAACACCCCAGGAAGCCGAACAGGCCCCTGGTTCCATGGTAACCCTGACACTCGATACATTTACGACCTCCTGGAATTTAGGTGAAGAAAATCGCTTCCTTGCCCATAGGGAAAATCCACAAGGGAAGGACTTTTCTTTGCTAATTAATTAATAGGAAAACCTTTAATTTCAAAAATGTATCTCCTTACACACTCTAAAGCATGATTATACTGTTTAATAGTTCACATAACTTTTTTTCATTAAGTGAACTTTAATTCATATTTGAGTAAAATTAACTTGTTTTATTTAGTAAATGTTAATGTTTTTGGTCACATTTTAAATGAGCTGCTCAATATATTACTAAGCTGTTGATGCTGTTACAAGGCATAAAAACACTTTTTGCAGAACTGATCCGAAACTCTCTCACACCGCCCATCCTTATCTGTCAAGTCATATAAGTCCGCTTCCTTGTTAACATACAGTATTATCTTAAAATTTACAACAAAAATTTATAACAAACAGAGGCAATTTCTGTTTCCTTCATGTGCAGCAAACAATTAAATTAGCTCAAATTAAATTCCGTGAAAATTGTCAGCTGTCATCTGAAAGCAGCAGCCTAGATGAATATGTGGACTAAGAGGCAAATCTGTTAAACGGAGTCATTAATGATATTGTTTTTTTAGTAACAGAGATAAAGGACGTATGTGAAGATCCAGCAGCAAAGCAACTGGTGGTGGTGGGGGTAACCATGACAACCACGTCACACCAGCACCACACAGTTAGATACTTGTTGTCATGCTGAAGGAGATACAAGCCCATGGGTGGCACGATAGCGCTCCCAGAGCGATGTAATCAACTTTATTTATGTTTACACACATCCTCACAGGAGCAGTAAACTGTAAATGAAGGAATCACTTTTAACCGTTTTAACAATTCATTAAGCTACAGTATTACTGCAAGCTGCCAATTCAAGATTTGGCGGGATTAATAAACCATCATAGGGCTTTAAGAGCAGGAGTCTTCAATCTTTTTCAGGTCAAGAACCCTTTGGTGAATAGACATGGCTTTGACGTCACACAAAACAAGAATGGATGAATGATTTTATTTTTTAATTTAACAATTAACACAGAGTCTAGAAACATTTTAATGGAAAGAACAGAATCCAGTCAAATTAAAACGGGAAAAAAATATGAATTTGGGAAGAAAAAAAACGGATTTCATAGGGCCCTACATATAGAGCACTTCCTACTGTTGTCGGGATCAAAAGGCACAACTTTCCTTTACTCTATCTAATAAAGCATATCTGTGCGCACACACTCTTCCCCTGTTAGATAACAGCAGAATAATGCAAAGACAACAATACTTACTGCAACCAATGGTTACATGGTTAAATGCAACATTTTGCTAAATTAATTTCAGTGCTTCTTGCACGTGACACTTTCAAAGTCAAATGTCTGGTGAGTGGCACTAAAAGGTTAATGCTCTTTCGTGTTTTGAAAGGTACAACCTACACTAAAACCGACCTTGACAGTGTTAAAAGCACTCATGAGATGAAAACACATTGGCTGAAGCAATCATGGCATTTTAGCTTGCGTCTATAAGTCTTTGAGCTCATTTATCATGACTTGTGTTTCATTTACAAATCATGCACTACAGCAAAAGTGTCACGATGTCATAAGATAGTATTGTGCAAGGCATGAAAATAAGTCTATTAATCGATTATCTGCCTCTGCAATCATAAAGGAATAACGAGTTTTGCAAAAATCTAGGTAGAGACATTATTCACATTTTCAATGAGCCTAGATTAACTTACACAATGCACTTGTGCAAATAAATAAGAACCCAGTATGACCTTAAATAAAACATAGCAATGTGAACTGTTTCAGCAGCCCTTTCCTTTCACCCTTGATTAAAGTGCTGTATTGAGTACTTTGATCAGCTTTAATCAATGGCAAAGTGGTCACAACAAGGGAAGAGCCCTCTGATTCAAACCAGCAACAATTTCACTTCAGGAACACATTAATCTTTTTTTCAGCAGCTAAAATGCAAATGTGGTAATTATATGAGAACACATATGTGGGCAGAGTGAGCGAGGGCATCTGCATTAAAAGGCAATTCTTCAGGAGAACTTTCGAGCAATAATAACAAGCCTGAATCAAATCCTTTTAACTTTTAACTTCATTTACTATTTACTGATGTTGAGCCTGTTCTGTGTAAAATTTGTATTAATTTGATATTTGTTTGGGGCCGGCCATGATATTAGTTATACAATTAAAGTCTACAATGTTTGGTCACACTTTATTTTAAGGTACAATTCTCTTTATTAACAAATCATTAACTACAACTTTTGCCTCAATAAACTCATAATAAATGCGTATTAATTGTTAGTAAGGTAGTTGTTAAGTTTAGGTATTGGGTAGAATATGGTCATGCAGAATATGTGCTTTATAAGTACTAATAAACAGCCAATATGTTAATAACAGGCATGCTAATAAGCAACTAGTTAATAGTGAGAATTTGTCTCTATAAAGTGTTACCAATGTTTTAATTATAGACAGTAAAGTAAAAGTTTCCAAACGTTTACACATTTTTTTTGTTGTTGAAATTTTCCACCAAAAAAATCAATGGATCTGCAGCATTCTCTGATATAAGGGCCCATTAACAACAAGACGACTGTTATAATATAACTATAATGATAACTATACTAGCATCCACACCCAGAGGCGGACAAAGTACTCAACTCAATTACTTGAGTGAAAGTACAGATACTGCTGGTCAAACATTACTCCATTACAAGTAAAAGTTGTAAAGACAGATTTTTACTTAAGTAAAAGTACAGAAGTACTTGCTTTTAAAAGTACTTAAGTACCAAAAGTACATTTCCTTTTTTATGTCAATGCACTGTTTTATTTAGGGATGCACGATATATCGGCCACCATATCGGTATCGGCCCATATCGGCTCATTTTTTCTGTTATCGGTATCGGCCTGATAAGAAAATTTGGCCGATATCTTAAAGCCGATAAATAATGCATTATTTCCTTCAGAGACACTTCAGATGCGCGCTGTTCGTTTGCAGAGAATACATTACACCTACTGAATACACTGACTAGCTTGTAGTATCTTTGGAATAAAGAGCTTTTAGAATGTTAAAAACCTATGGGGGGGAATTAACACCCCTACCCACCCACAGTATGGTAGTGATCTCACACTGACAGTGTGTGCACACATCTATGTGTAGCCATTCTTCCACATTTGAACAGAGTGGACAGTGAAATTCTGTAAATACAGACTGATAAGGAAGAAAAAAAATCAAACCTGCTTTAAAACCCAGCAACACAACTGTAGCTGTACAACTTTACAACAGCAACACTGCTTTAACAAAAAAGCAAGACTTATTTGACATCAAAACAAAAATTTAAAATATGCTGTCTAACCACTCTCACTGTACTTTGATGTCATACACAGAAAGGTCTGTGCAGTGCTGCTTCAAGTCCAACACATATTGTGTTTTATTAGGAGATGCACAACAGTTCTTCTGTTGCTTTATAGGTAATATTTTCATGTACACAATTTAGCAAAATCAGACAATATTGTCTAATATATACCACAATATTAACGTCTTTTTATTGAATTGTTGTAAAGAAATATCACATTTGCAACTCAGTGTTCAAAAAATGCTGGGAAATCACTTAATGTAGCCCCAAGAGGGATTACTGATAAACTGTCTGAAAAACAAAGAAAGTCACGTTATAGAGAAGAAAAAAATCACCCACCCAAGCTGCTACATAGTAACGACTTTCTACTTCGAGGACCTTGATAGAAATGTAGTGGAGTGAAAAGTACAATATTTGTCTTTCAAATGAAGTGAAGTTAAAGTCCCAGAAAAAGTTCCCAGAAAAAATAATACTCAAGTAAAGTACAGATACTCAAAAAGTGTACTCAAGTACAATGCTCAAGTAAATGTACTTAGTTACTGTCCGCCTCTGTCCACACCTGTTTGCCCTCCGTTTATTAAAAAACAATCTGATACTAACAATATTGTTCCTCCATGTTGTTGTTATAGCTGTGGTGTGGACACTACTGTACTAAACTAAATTATAACAATTATTAAAACTCTAATAAATCATTGTCCTTGGTGTGAACAGGCCTTTGCATTAGCACCTTCTCTCATATCGGCTCTTCATGACCATAATTCTGAGCAAACACCATATTTTCCTTAACGTGTAAGGCATTGTTCAGTAGGAAGGGACTCTTAGCTAAATATATTTGTGTTCTAATGAGGAAATGGGGAAATAATTGAGTCGAGCTGCTCTCGCACTCTGTAGAGTGCTGTTGTTACAACATTAACAAAACCTTTCAGAGTGCTGAATACAAACAGTTTAAGTGGGGTTGTAAATTGCTGGACAGATGGGTCATTATGCACATTTATCCAGCACTATATCACATGACAGACCACACATCATAAAGACATCCTATTATTGAGATTACTTCATTAAACAAAGGCTGCTCTCATGTATTCAGTGCAACATGTTTTGTACGTTGACAGCATTTTCCAAATGCGAATTATGTATAAAAGCAGGATTATGAAAATATGAGCTAAGATCTTGTACAGTAACAATAGTAAGATCAGACAAGTTATGTGCTGGTTGTTACACTGTGCTAAAAATGTATTAACATGAAGGCCAGATGGCATTTAGTATTAATCATAAAAATAAACAATGATTGTTATGTGGGATCTACTTTGATATACTTATGATGAGGAAATCACAATTTTTGTTGAGTGATTCACTGAAATCAATCTGGCAGCATTAACACTTGAGCTCTTCAGCTAGTGAAATCTTCAGGGTACATCATGAAAAATGTAATGGTACATTCCCAATTATAATCAATGTTGAAAACAATGTTGTATTTATGTGGAAAGTTCAAATAAAAGTCTTTACTGCCATCAATTTCTCAAACTTTTGATCAATATTACCGTCCCTAAACTTTTGAACATTTGAGTGTATGTGAAAGAGAGAAAAATAGAAAAGAGGAGGGTTAAAGAGAGAGAACGTGTTGCTCATGTCTGTGAGCGTTCACTTAGATCGTCTCCCATACCAGCTGTTCACTACAGCAGCCTCCAGCTCATTTAGCATTTAGTCACACCTCACAAAGACATTTACCCATAGTGCAGCTGTCACATTCCAGACCACCTGTATGAGCAAACCCTATTGTTTCACTATTAAGTTTCCATGGAAAATAATTCAAGCCTCCCATAACTGTCAAGCAAGAAAAAACATTGCCAACATACAGTAAAGCAGGAAGACTCAAAATATAGAATAAAGGATAAATATAAACTCTCTGGCATTCAAGTCCTCAGGGGAGGGGTGTTAATGCAAGTCCCTGAACCTAAATCCATTGGACTGGATAAATGATCACTTTCCATGCCTTGAACTTAAACATAAACATCTTTTACAAAAAAAATAACACTGAAATTGCCATCCTGTAGTTAAACAGTAGGGAACGGTGCTGCTGTAGCAACACCAATGTCAAGAGATCGATTCTCAAAGAATGTATTAAAGGGGTCATATGATGCGATTTCAAGTTTTCCTTTCTCTTTGGAGTGTTACAATCTGATTGTGCATAGATAAGATCCCTGAAGTTGCAAAGACTAAAGTCTCAAAACCAAAGAGATATTCTTTATCAAAGTTAAGACTCTGCCACGCCCCCCTAAAACGGCTCGTTCTAACACGCCCCCTCATATCTACCTCACTATGTGGAAATATTTGCATAATGCCGCCCAAATGTTCACGCAAAGAAAGAAGGCGTGGTTTCAGTAACCGCAGTTAGTGTTGAAGCAGCCATGTCAGGGAGACGCTGTGTGTTTCTAGGCGAAAGCAAAAGCACTTTATTTGGCCTTCCGAAAGTAGATGCATTTAGGAATCTTTAAGATCACTTACAACAGAACAGCAATGCATTTTATGGACGACCGTTTCGTGAACCTAGGAGAGGAGGTAATTCTGACTTTGCGATGACAATCTGGCGCTTCTGAATCAGCTACTGTTTTGTTATTAGTTTTAGTATTTGCTATTGACTGTTCAAATGCAGAGTTTTGCGCATCGTGTGTGTGTGTGTGCGCGAGCGAGCCAGCAAGAGAGCGAGAGAGAGGGGGTCACATCACAGTGCACAGTGGAGTCAGCTGTCTTAACCGTGGCTTGTGTACTGCAAACACATACCAGTTCCATCACTGTCTGTCACGCGACTCTGTTCCCCTTTCGGGCTCTGTCTTTACATTTATTTTGAAAGATGAAGCTCGCGATTATGGTAAGGGGCGTTACATTTCCGACGAGTGCTTGCGGTGTTCGGCCAATCACAATGCACTGGGTCAGCTGGCCAATCAGAGCAGACTGCGCTTGTCGGAAGGAGGGACTTTGAAAACGAAGCGTTTGACAGAGGTGGGGCATAGAGGACCTACAATAATGTACAGTATTTGAAAAATAATGTGTTTTTTGAACATTAAAGCATGTCAACATATTCTGTTACACCAAATACACAAAATAATGATCTTTAAAAAGCATCATATGGCCCCTTTAATGCAATGTATACAGTACCCTGAATACAATGTAGGTTGCTTTGGATAAAGTGTCTGCAAAATGCATATAAACGGTTTTTCAATGAATAAATATCTTTAAAAATACAAAAATTCCCTCTGTCCTTTTTAATGTTCCAGGCTGTAAGGAACGAAAGCAATCGCATACACAAGGGATGAATTAAGTCACTATTATTTTGTCTGTCATATAACTCCGAGTCCAGAGCCAGAAGCCCATGAGTTGTTGAGCCAAGCATTTCTCCAGAGAGACTCAATAGACTGTCTTTTCTCTGCATGAACAACAGTCTTTGTGCATTTGATACATTTCACTGCACTGGCTTTTGTGTGTACATTTACGAATGCTCATTTCTGAGAGCAAGAACATTGGAAGATGAAAGTCAAGGCAGTTTTTTTAACAGCACAATGTGTCACAGCAGTAACATGCAAGTGCAAAATGCACTTGGGTCAGGGTCAGATAAACCACGGGCCAGGAATGAAAGTGGTGAATAATTTAAATTGTGAGTTAAGCTATTCTGCGCTTGGCCTCCTTGACCTCGAGCTTGCATTTTTTCAGTGTATAAAAGCCATTGTGAAAACAATTCAGCAACAAAAAGCTACCAGTATTATATTTGTCCCCTCTAGTGTCTACAAAAGTTTTTGTTATATTATCAGTTTTTCTATATGATAATATTTTAATTAAACAATGTTTCCAATCAAATATAAATCCTCAAAAAAACAACATAAAAACAAAGCAACCCTATTTATCTTAACAAATAACTGTTAAAAATATGGGGTCGGTAATGATGTGTTTCCAATATACATTTAAAAAAATACAGTAAAAACATTAATAATGTAAAATATTATTAAAAAAATATTTTTTAATGAAATTCATTCCTGTGATGTTGTATATGCTGATTTGTAAGCATTTCATCAATTTTTTTCAGTATTCTCTGATAAACAGAACAAGCATAATTTTTTCAGGTAGAGACCAAACATTACCAAGTACAGTAAACAGTACACACATATGTCTTTTGAGCAGTGTTTTGGTTTGTAGCTTCACAAAACATTAGCAAACCATAGTGGATCACACATATTTGAAAAAGCTATTGGACATCCGGGATCCGATCATGTAATGATGATGATGCAGCATTTTCCAACATCATTTGAAAATTCATAGGATTTGGAAATTCCGATTGGATTGATTGCGCAAGTCAAGCTCTTGCATTTACCATTCCCAATAGAAATTAAGTGCACAACAAGAGGATCTTTTGTTCTTCTTCTTATTGTCTTGTATGCAGGATATTTTTTCTTTGCCATAAAAAAAATCTATCTGATTTGATTGGGTGGACCAGCCTTCAATCGGAGTGGGCAAGTGCCACCCTGACCCTTAGTCTGGCCACTGTTGTGAATGATTCATCAGTGCGCATTATTATAAAGAACAAATAAGGTTTGCATTCATAACCTTTCATCAAAATGTAATAACTTGCTCCACTAATAAAACTACTTTCCTTTTTCAACTGATGTCACCAACCCTTTCCTCATTTAATCCTGTTTCCCTCGGAAATACAACACATTACGTAAATAAAAATGGGTTGCAAATTTATAGGTCTGTGAGCGAGTTTAGCCTATGAAGGATATCTACATTTTGGTTTATCTAAATGCCAAATGGTTTACCCCACTTCTAAACAGACAAAGCCATTCTGTTCATACTCTGTTGCACAGAACAACGAAAGTGCTGGAGGTATAAGTCCGTTATTTACACACTGTCATTGTGCTCATATAAGGCTCAGACTGCAGAGCACTGCACACTGCATTCCTGGACCAACTTGTGCAGGTATAAATTTGGTGTGAGTTTTATTAGAAAGATACGTACAGCAATGAATATGCGCTTGAGTCTTCTGTGTAAACGTTCATAGCGTCTGTTCATATTTACGGCCTCTCTTATGACTTGATTTATTTTTTTTCGAAACCCACATTTTACATGATTTCGAGATTACATAATTACAATATACAGGGGGTTCTTTAAATCCAGCAACTTGCCAAAAACTGCAGTGACTTTTAGTAAGCCATTGTTTAAGACTCATCCCACCTCTACAGTTTCTATTTGTTTTATATCATTCTAATGTTTCTAATACTTATTCTAATACTCTCTGAATCCATACACAAATGGGTGATTGTCATATATTAATAATTTTTAATGAAAGATTTGTGAATGTGGCAGGATGCCAGAAACTAACAATAAAAAAATACTATGGATTATGTTCCACTATTTGCATCTCATTCTTTGTTAATTGCATTAAATCATAAAATAAAAAATATTTAATAATTAGCTGGTTTTTAGATAGTTGAGGATGAGCAAATCAACAGGTTATACATTATTTCCACCAAACTATATCATATCTTGAAAAACATTAACTCCTTTAACAATACAATTTGTAACGATAAATCATTTTAGGCCATAACACCCAGCCAAAAAGCCAATACAACAATGGTCAAGACAAAGAAACAACACCTTTTCACCCTCACAGTGTGTGTGTGTGTGTGTGTGAGAGAGAGATGTAAAATCAACCAAACCACAACAACAACAAAAATGGCCATTTTAGAAGCAAGAGCTTCATTTGCACACATTTCATTCCTAATCATTTCTCAAGTTCTGTGAAGTGTTCAGAATCTAGAGCAATTCAATCAGAGCCGATCCTCCCTATACTCAAAGTACGCAAGCTGCGTAGGGCCCCCGAAACACCAGGGGGCCCCCTTGCTCTCAAAGATGATTTAATTTTAGTTTCGTTTTTGAATTTGGTTATGAAAACCACTTACAGTGGGGCAAAAAAGTATTTAGTCAGCCACCAATTGTGCAAGTTCTCCCACTTAAAAAGATGAGAGAGGCCTGTAATTTTCATCATAGGTATACCTCAACTATGAGAGAAAAAAGGAGAAAAAAAAATCCACATTTATTTTAATGCGGTGCGCTTGTCGCCCATTCTACATAAAAATCAGTCAAATCATGTAACGTAAATGCCATACAGTGTCTTACTCGAGACAAAAAAAAAAACACGAGTTGAAAGCATACCGAGCTGCGGAAGAGACACTGTTTCTCAAGCGGACAAAGGCATTTCATTCATTCATAACTCGTCATTCATAACCCTACACATGATCACAATGATTTTGTTGGCAATATAAAATTAAGCAACATTGTGATTTGTACATAATTTACTTAAACATTAAAATTTTAAATCTACCTGGCTACAGTGGCTGTTTGAAATTATAAATTAAATAAATAAATAAATGTCCCATTTAAGCCATTTCAGAACAGATAGATACATAGAGTAATTTCACACAAGCAGAAGTGGTGTTGTTCTCAAAAAATCAGCACAATTGTGATTCGTACAACAGTTCAACCATGAGTTCACTGTGGAGTCTCTAAGCAACACTCATGTCATGAAGGTTCAATATGGCTGCACAATTAATCGAAATAAAATCAAAATCGTGATTTAGCTTTATGCGATTATGAAATCACAAAGGCTGTGACTTTTAAAGAATTAATATATGTGACCTTGGATCACAAAACCAGTCATAAGGGTAAATTTTTTAAATTGAGATTTATACATCATCTGAAAGCATTATCATCATGTGAATAGATAAGCTTTCCATTGATGTATGGTTTGTTGGGATAGGATAATATTTGGCCGAGATACAACTACTTAAAAATCTGGAATCTGAGGGTGCAAAAAATATTGAGAACTATTGAAAAAATCTCCTTTAAAGTTGTCCAAATGAAGTCCTTAGCACTTAGACAGTGTCTGCCCTAGGCCAATTACCCGGTGAGTGATTAATTACCATGACGGTGAGAATGCAATGCTGTAATTATGAGGTAGGGCTTACACATCACATGCAAACACTCACCAAACCAACAAAAACAATCGAGACACCTCCAGCAAATGTCAACTGCTATAGAACAGCTTAAAGGGACAGTCCACCTGAACATGAAAGTTCTATTATCATTTACTCATCCTCATGTCGTTCCAAATCTGTATTACTTTTTTCTGTGTAACACAAAAACAGATATTTTGAAAAATGTTGTTAACTAAATCATTTTGGTTGCCATTGACTTTCATTGTATGGACAAAAAATACAATGGCAGTCAGTGTAATCCAAAACTATTTGGTTACCAACATTCTTCAAAACATCTTTTGTTTTCAGCAGAAAAAAATAAGACAAGTAAATAATGACAGAATTTTCATATTTGAGTTGACTATCCCTTTAACTTATTAAATACTTAGACTAGCCTACATATGGGTCCAATTATTCATTTGAATAAATAAAGTAAATGTTGATATTTCTATTGGAAAACAAGATGAAAATACTGTTTAGGAAAGTGATATTTTGCCATGTTTCAATCTCATTTGGATCCTGTGATTAATAAAAGCCCAGATGGCTTTTCCTCCTTGCTAACTGTATTAGCCATCAGTATATGGTAACATGAGCCCTGCAGCCCATAATGCTCTCTACTGTAGGCAGAGATCATTGAGAGAGCCGAAGAATAGCACGGTCCAAGAAGCCCAACCATTTGCTCTTTGTCATTTCTGAGCAACTGGAATATAATGACATCTTGTTTGCTCTGAGAGGTTTAATTTTTAGAAGGTTTAGCTGTTCTGTTTCACCTCTTTCTCCCTGATTACTGGTTTTCTTTCATTCCCATTTAGTCTGTCAGGCCTGTATGCTAGAAATCATCTAAATTAATTAGGAAAACAAACAGCTAGCTTAATAATGATGAATAAATGATGGACCTCAAGGCAATGGCTCAGCTGTGTGTAGATGTTAACAATCAAAGCAGCTCAGCTGTGACAAACACACTGCATATCAATGAAACCTGTTTTGCACCCTGAACAAAAAAAACACATTGTATGACAGGATTTTTTTTAAGTGACCTCTGTGCCAAGCAACTAAAGCAATTAATCACCTCTAAATTTCTCTAAGGAAAGAAATGGATTTCTTGGTCAAAATAAAGTAGCCAAATGTCCAGGGTTCAACACCGTAACAGAGATTTAGCCCTTCAATAAAAAGCTTTCACATTACCGATTTAAACAGCTTGTTACAGCTGAGACTGTATGCTCTGCCAAGGGTGCTCTTGCTTGTGATGTAATTACAACTGAATCCAACCTTGAAATGTGCCTCGAAACACAGATAGGAAAGATAGGATTAGCTATAAAATGCACTCACTCACAAAATAGTTGTGACACCAAAATAGCAAAAAACATCCCTGGGTGAGTCAGAGTAAGAAATTAGTATTTTAATACTTTTATTGTATGCTTTTGTTGTACTGTTATTCCACAAATACACATTACATTATTACTGTATGTTACAAAAGATTTCTATTTCAAATAAATGATATTCTTTTGAACTTTCTTGATCAAAGCATACTGGAAAAAATATCATGTATATACCACAAAGTTATTGAGCAGCACAAGTGTTTTCAGTGTTTATCATGATATCACGTTTCTTGAGCACAAAATCATATTAGAATGATTTCTGGATGATCATGTGACACTGAAGACTGGAGTAATGGCTTTTGAAAATTCAGGTTTGTCATCACAGGAATAAATTATCATATATTAAAATATAAAACAGTTGTTTTAAATTCTAATATTTCACAATAATACAGTTTTACTGTATTTTTGATCAAGTAAATGCACTGGTGAGCAATTCATGGCTGTCTAATGTGAGAAAGGACAGAGCACATTATAACACAAATAAATCAAACCAACCAGCTAAAGGACTGTGAGTGGGGATAAAACACTTTATTCTAATAGCATCACAATATCACCTGCTGAGAGTCGCTCCTGCCCATAATCCCATCATCATTTGATGGACTTCAAACTGACATATAGACATTTTAAAAGCACTATACTATGCTATCTTACTCTTGTTTTCTGTTTTACACACACAGATTGAATCTTGCCTAAAACTGAGCCTCAAATTCTAAAGATGACTCTGACACAGGCCTCAATACACATCCTCTGGTCTAGGGCTGGTTTAAGGCAATTCCAGTGTATTTATCTGCTAGTAAATCACCAACCTATAATAAAGGAGTCATTTAGACATATATTTGAAAGCTGCAAAACTTTGAACACTTCTGATAAGTGGGAATATGGCACAGAAAGAGTTTTAATTAAACATAAATCATTCTGTCTCTGAGGCATCTCAGAAAGTTCTCTGAGTGACATTCATCCATCACAGCAAGAGAGGATTTCACACGTCTGACATCAGAGTGTGACACATTAACACTAGAGCAGGTGGCATCTGGGTGAGTGCATGTTTGCCACAGTGTGAGACAGGTGCAGTTCAATAGACAGTTGGAGCTAGTTGTGCTTCCACTGGTAACCACAGAGTAAGGATGATCTGATCATGACATTCATTTAAAGCTGACTTACAGATTGAGAGTAAAGACTGAAAGATTTAATGGCCATAATGCAACACCTGTTGAAATGCTTCAGCTAGAAGTGCGTAACTGAAACTAAATACTGCAAGATGCGATAAAAATTTTTGTCAGTCACATTAAAATGGTTTCTAATTTAGGTAAGCATATTATGATCAGTTTATGGCTCATTCCATGAATGTGTTACATTTTGGTGTTCCATTATTACTTTTTTAAAAGCATTATTAATCTCATATCTCTCAGAAAAGTAGAAAAAGTACAAAATATGTGCACTTTAGGTGCTAATATGTACCTTAAAAGGGATACAATTTTGTCATTAATCACTTACCCCCATGTCGTTTCAAACCCGTAAAAGCTTCGTTCATCTTCGGAACACAATTTAAGATATTTTGGATGAAAACCATGAGGCTTGTGACTGTCCCATTGACCTCCCGGTTTTCATCCAAAATATCTTAAATTGTGTTCCGAAGACAAACAAAGCTTTTAGGGGTTTGGAACGACATGGGGGTAGGTGATTAATGACAACATTTTCATTTTGGGGTGGAGTATCCCTTTAAAGTACTTATGTGCACCTTATAGCGGTAAAAAAAGAGTACAAATGTGTATCTTTTGAAAGGGTAATGCCCCCGTTTTTTTTATAAGAGTGTAGGTTGGGGGAACTAATAGATATGTAAAATAAAACTATTATCTTAAACAAAACGAATCTGTCAAGTAGGTATACTCTTAAAAATAAAGGTTCCAAAAGGGGGGTTTTGCAGCAATGCCGTATAGAAAGAACCATTTTGGTTTCCCCAAAAAACCTTTAGGTGAACAGTTCTTAAAATAACCATTTTTTTATTTTGTGAAGGACATTTTAAAGAACTTAAAGAACAATCACTATATCTGCACTGTTGTTTACTTTACTGGTTTGCACTCTATCTGCCATATGCCTTGTGCTTTATATATATATATTTTTACATTTTACCTTATTTGTATATTTCTATAGTTGTATTTTGTATAGTTGTATTTTGTATTTAATCTGTATTTATGTTATCTGTATGCACCCAAGGGTCTGAGAGTAACGCAATTTCAATTCTCTGTGTGTATGTGCTGTACATGTGGAAGAATTGACAATAAAGCAGACTTGACTTGACTTGACTAAAGTACATTTTATGTAATGGAAAGGTTCTATGAATGTTAACAGTTCATGGAACCAAAGACACCAATAAAGAAACTTTATTTTTAAAACTGTAGTTTTAAACAAATGAAATGCCTGTCCAGCCTCAGAGGTCTCGACCTTTGCAAAGGTATCCAACAATTTTTTACATAATGTGTTAAATTGATATTCAGTTCATTGTCATTTAAAACTATTTTTAATGATTGACTGCTTTTAATTACCAAATGTGTTATTTAGCTGTATTTCACAATTTCTGTTATGATTTGTATTTTTCTCTCATTACAAATAATACTATTACTGGTTTCTGAGTTTTTAAAGCACCAATACATAGGTTTCTTTCTTTCTTTCTTTCTTTTTTACAGAACAAATAGTGAACCTAACCACATATATGTTGTATAGCCTATTGTTACAATGAACAGAAATAAAAGCTCACGTGATTTTTAGTTTGACCTCTGATAAAGGTTATGAATCTCCTCCTCGACTATTTGTTGAAAAGGAAAAGAAAATGTAAAGGTCTTATTTCTCTCTTCCCCTCCCCTCCTATACAGGTGCATCTCAATAAATTAGAATGTCGTGGAAAAGTTCATTTATTTCAGTAATTCAACTCAAATTGTGAAACTCGTGTATTAAATAAATTCAATGCACACAGACTGAAGTAGTTTAAGTCTTTGGTTCTTTTAATTGTGATGATTTTGGCTCACATTGAACAAAAACCCACCAATTCACTATCTCAACAAATTAGAATATCCTGAGCCTTCAAAATGGTCTCTAAGTTTAGTTTACTAGGCTACACAATCATGGGGAAGACTGCTGATCTGACAGTTGTCCAGAATACAATCATTGACACCCTTCACAAGGAGGGTAAGCCACAAACAATCATTGCCAAAGAAGCTGGCTGTTCACAGAGTGCTGTATACAAGCATGTTAACAGAAAGTTGAGTGAAAGGAAAAAAAATAAATGAACTTTTCCATGACATTCTAATTTATTGAGATGCACCTGTATGTGTAATATACATTCTAATCTCTTACCCGGGCTGCACGCGAAGAATATGGATCTTCAAAGAGCGCCCATATTTTTGGTTGCCAAACTTCGCAGCATCCCCTGGAGCGGCCAGGGCTGTCCTCAATGCCGAAGCGTCTGGGCATGTCCTGGTCATCCTCCGCATCCTCCGGATCTGGCGGTTCGAAAATCTCCAGCGCCTCTTCTGCGTCCCTGTGCTGGCGGTAGGTCATCCAGCAACAGGGCTCCACGTCAGTCTCATCGATGCCCCAAAACGCCAACTCCTCCTCGAACAGAGGGCCGCACACATCCGCCGGGCAGTGCAGCTTGCCGGTCCTGTAGTAGTTCAGCACATAGCCGAATATGCCCGGGTGTCGGTCAAAAAACAATTCGCTGGCGCTGGGCGTCTGTCCCGTGTCTGAATCCGGGTTCACCTGGTGGTCCGTGTCGGCGAGCCAGGCGAGTCTCGTGTCCGGTATGGTCCTAAGAGTGCTCCTGTAGGTTTCGTGGCGCGTGCCGCCGACGTTGATGATGATTTTGTCCGAGTTTTCGCCTCTGGCCATCTCTTCCTTCAGACATGATTTGGAAGGAGGTTTGTTGCCTGACTTACGCCCGCGGTACGACGAAACACACACCGAGCTGATCATAGATTTAGATAGAGAGGCTTTTACCTAGTAACTTTCTTGGCTTTCTAAACCTGCGCAGCTGTCGTCAGTTACGAAAGTCGAACAACTGTAAAGAGTTTCTGCCGTCAACATGACCATCAGAGGCGCGAAGAACCACCTGTTAACGCAGAAACTCCTCAAGATTCTCAGTCTATGGGTGGATGCTTGCGTTGTTCCTCATTCATGGGCACTTTGACACGATAGTAAACACCAAAACACGAACAAAACGTCCGCGTAACACGACCGAATTGGCATTTACGCGCGCTTAGGCATTTCTCACTATATTTACAAAGAAAAACAGATTAGTTAGAATAAAAGTCAGACTACCCTAAAAATGACTCTCCATTTCATCTCTTTCAAAACTCTCGTCACCTTGTCGTTGAATTAGTAAATCACACCCGGCTGTCACCTGCGCGCGCATTATTCCTTAATCACATCTGCGATGTTAACTTTGATTGTACATCTGTATCAGGCCAAATCTTCTGTTGGCGAAGGATGAGACGGTATCATCAGTTTGTTGGAAAAGATCTGTTGCATCTTGTGACCGTCAGAAGACGACACAGCCCATGAAAGGATGATGATGATGATGATGCTCCAGCGCCTCAGTAACCCTTACAGCGCTGCATCACGTATGAACGTGAGCTCAATTTGATTAGTACATGGGAAAGCTTCAATTTATCAGATTATGGACCCCTTTTCACGGTCTACGATGACGTTCTATGATGAACAGTTTATTTATATTTGAATTTAATTGACTGTGTATTTGTAACAATAGGCTATATTTTGTATATTACTATCCTGCTGCTGCTGCTATCTTGATTCTGTATTTCTGTCGTTCTATTTTTTATCCTCCTTTGGAAAGTGTTTTTTTTTTTTTGGCTGACGGAGCAAATAATGAAATAAAAAATATTATTGTAGTTTATTAGGAGGAGTTCACCCTGATAGTTTCCAAACTCAGAAATGTGAAAGGGTCCATTGAGTAAAAACGCGTCAAATCAAGAGTCCAATCAAATGCAGGAAAAATAGTCCAAGGGCATTTTTTAAAATATAGCCTATATACTGTATGTATATATATATATATATATATATATATATATATATATATATATACATTTTTCATTATATAGAAAATTCTAGAACATTTAAGGATTTTAAATTTTCTAGAATTGTTTTTTTTTATAAATTGAATTGTTTTTTAACAATCAAAAGACATAGATATAAAGAATCTGATGTTTTGAATTTGAGGTAAATTCCAAGTTAGTTTTAGTTTGTCTTACAACGTCACCTAGTGTACTAGTAAAGTAGAGCAGGTTTAACTTCATGCATTTTCTACCTCGCGTACTTCAATAGAGAAAGAAATCACTGGATTCGTTGGTTTTCATGATTTAAAATGGAATGGGCATTTATTTTTTTATTCTTGTAAATAATAAATACATATAATAAAACATTGAATATTCATTTATTCCACTCCATTAATTCATTTCTCAGCTGACACAGCTGAAAGACAGCTGTCTTGCAACATTTAAATTCATGCACATTTGACAAACAAGATATAAAACAACTTAGCTCTTATAAATCTGGAAGTATCATAAGTAAGGCCACCATATCTTATTTAACACTTAAGGTAATATTGCACTATAGTAAGGCAAGTTTTCTCCTATTTAATCCACCTCTTCAGTGGTGGGGCCCTGTGATTCAGGCTGGGCTTGGAATCCACAGCCACCTGCAGGAGGATCTCCTCCTTGATAGAGCTGAGTGATGATTGGATTACACACACTTTCCAGTTCCTTCTGATGGTGCTCATACTCTTTCTTTTCAGCCAGCTGATTGTTCTCCAACCAAGTAATAACCTCCTTACACTTATCAATGACCTTCTTCTTTTCTTCTTCACTAATCTTTCCATTCAGCTTTTCATCCTCAACGCTATTCTTCATGTTGAAGGCGTAAGACTCCAAGGCGTTCTTTGCTGCAGTCTTCTCTCTCTGCACCTCATCCTCAGCTTTGTACTTTTCCGCATCCTGCACCATCCGCTCGATTTCCTCTTTGCTCAGTCGACCTTTGTCGTTGGTGATGGTGATTTTGTTCTCTTTCCCTGTGCTCTTGTCCATGGCCGATACGTTCAGTATGCCATTGGCATCGATGTCAAAGGTCACCTCAATTTGGGGTACTCCTCATGGCGCTGGTGGGATACCAGTGAGCTCAAACTTGCCGAGCAAATTGTTATCTTTGGTCATGGCCCTCTCACCTTCAAACACCTGGATCAGTACGCCTGGCTGGTTATCAGAATATGTGGAGAAGATCTGCATCTGCTTGGTGGGGATGGTGGTGTTGCATTTGATGAGAGCAGTCATGACTCCTCCTGCGGTCTCGATACCCAAGGACAAAGGAGCCACGTCCAGAAGCAACAAGTCCTGAACGTTTTCTGAGGTGTCGCCCATCAGGATGGTGGCGTGCACCGCTGCTCCATATGCCACCGCCTCATCTGGGTTGATGCTCTTGTTGAGATCCCTGCCACTGAGGAAATCTAGCAAAAGCTTCTGGATCTTGGGGATCCTGGTGGAGCCGCCAACCAGAACAATATCGTTGATCTGGGACTTGTCCATTTTAGCATCTCTTAAAGCCTTCTCGACTGGTTCCAGCGTGCCTCTGAAGAGCTCAGCGTTAAGCTCTTCAAAGCAAGCTCTTGTGATGGAAGTATATAAATCAATGCCTTCAAACAGGGAATCGATCTCGATGCTGGCCTGAGTGCTAGATGAGAGGGTCCTTTTAGCTCTTTCGCAGGCCGTGCGAAGCCTTCTCACTGCTCTCTTATTCTGACTGATGTCCTTCTTCTGCTTCCTCTTAAACTCTTCAACAAAGTGCTTCACCATCTGGTTGTCGAAGTCCTCCCCACCCAGGTGAGTGTCTCCTGCTGTGGCTTTCACTTCAAAGATCCCATCCTCAATCGTCAGGATGGAGACATCAAAGGTGCCTCCACCTAAGTCGAAGATCAGGACGTTCCTCTCTCCTCTCCTGCCCTTGTCCAGCCCGTAGGCAATGGCAGCTGCTGTGGGCTCACTGATAATTCGCAGCACGTTCAATCCGGCGATCACCCCCGCGTCTTTGGTCGCTTGCCTCTGAGAATCGTTCAAGTATGCTGGGACCGTTATGACGGCGTTATTGACCCTCTGACCCAGGTAGGCCTCGGCGATCTCTCTCATTTTGACTAGGACCATGGATGAGATCTCCTAAGGGTAGAATGTCTTGGTCTTTCCTTTGTACTCAACTTGAACTTTTGGTTTGCCGTCTTCGGAGATGACCTTGAAGGGCCAAAGCTTCATGTCAGACTGGACCACTGGATCATTAAACTTCCTTCCAATCAGTCGTTTGGCATCAAATATTGTGTTGTTGGGGTTCATGGCGACCTGGTTCTTGGCAGCATCTCCGATGAGTCTTTCTGTGTCTGTGAAGGCAACGTAGCTTGGAGTGGTTCTGTTCCCTTGATCATTAGCAATGATTTCCACTTTGCCATGCTGGAACACCCCCACACAGGAGTAAGTGGTACCCAGATCAATGCCAATGGACACACCTTTAGACATCTTGATTATGTAGCGACTCAGCTCATGGCGCTACAATTATCAATAGTTAAATATCACCTGCAATACAAAAAATCAATCTTGAGTTATTTAATAATAACAATTATTATTACTAATACAATGATTTAAATTAATAATTCAATATATTTATTAATAAATACATTAAATATAAAATATTACTGAATGCCATTTCTAAGTATTATAAACAACAGTCTACTTAAAATGTATAGCTATATTTTCATTTTAAATGTGGATATAAAATAAACAACATGTATAAAATATATAATAATATATTTAAAAAAAGATTTTTACATGCGGCTAATCTCTTATCGTAAAAAGCAATATTGGTGTTAACATAAAATATAATAAGCTTCCTACACAATGATAGTAAAACGTTTGTGATATTAATCGCATAAATATGAGTCAAAATGCATACTGTGACAGCAACATCTTTAATGCAGGGTTTCGATGACATCACACATCTGACAAATGATGTATGCAAAGGTAAATCACAAAGTGCAGATGAGGCAAATATTCAAATGACAGCATTCACAGTGATATTTGCTTAAGACATTTGCAGTCCCTTAGAGATGGTCATCAAGACGTGTGCTTTTTGTGAGTCTAGCTGGCTATGTTGGGGGTCAATAATATTTTGCAAAAGTCTCACAGAATATCCCAAAATCTAATTTCAACTGTGGTTACATTTATTTTCATCTAAGATTGATCTAAATAACATGTAATGGTCGACGTTATTTTAAAAGTTGAATTTGTACAAGGCCACAGAGATGATGGACGTGTGTGAGAATGTGAAAGGGAAAAGAATCCCTATTGGTGACACAATTCATAAAATCCCCCAAGCGGGGTATATTTAGCAGCATGTGCTGCCGGGTCACGGAAGTTTCTGCACACAGTGGTGTGTATCATATTGCCAGAACACTCTAGCTTTTAGCAGTAATATACACAGTACATTCATTCAAAAAAAAGCTTTTATATTTTCTTATGCAAGAGCGATAAATCAGGAATTATGCTGAAGCTAACATTTTTATATTAAAAAGCCACAAAGACCATTTTTTTGGTCATGAATGATTGAGTGTAGCATAACTTGGGTGACTAGAATATCCATGTAAAAACAAAACATAGTAATAATTATCAATTATCTTATTTGATCAGTAACTATAACCAATATTTGGCACATTTTTAGAGCCGTAGACTGTGGTCCTTTTCATATTTTTGGTTAAAAGATGATTTACAACAAATGCTATAATACATGAATTCTAACAATGCACATAAGCCTAAAAGTGACATGAACGTATATTTTGTCACTGGACATTAGTAGCACTATTAAATAAGAATAAAATTCAGTAAAATCAAGTTTCCTTTTAAGAAATGTATATTAATAGAAAATAAATCTCTTCCTTCACTGGTTAATGCAGGTCTCTCCATCTTTGATGAAGGCTGAATCCATCCAGTCACCCTAATACCTGTAAGTAGAACAACAGAAAAATGTTATTTTTGTCATAACTGTTCAGTCTGGTATGAAGAATGTTCATAATATGAAATTGTTTTTCATTGATTGTTATAAGTTACACTACCATTCATAAATTTGGTGTCATTAAGATTTTTTTTATTCGGTACGGATCCATTAAATTGATCAAAATGACAGTAAAGACATAATAATGTTACCAAAGATTTCAATTTTGAACTTTCTATTAATCAAAGAATCCTGAAAAATTTATCACAGTTGCCACAGAAATTAAATGGCACAACTGTTTTCAACATTGATAATAATAAATATTTATTGGACACCCCACCAGCATATTAGAATGATTTCTGAAGGAACATGTGACACTAAAGACTGGAGTAATGGCAGCTGAAATTTCAGCTTTGTCTCGCAGGAATAAATTACATTTTAAAATATATTAAAACAAAAAACGGTTTATTTAAACTGTAGCCTAATACTATTTCATAATATTACAGCTTTTACTGTATTTTAACTTATAATAGACTTTTCTTAAAATCTTAATGTGCCCAAACTTTTGTTTATTATCATTATTGAATTTTATTTTTTAAATATGTTGAAAACAATTAGCAATTTCATTAATTTCAATTTCAATTTTTGTGTGAGTCTTTCATTGACAACCAGCAGAGGGTAGTAAGTGACCAAACATTTTGATGAAAAGTTGTCCTAAAATAGGAACACTAGACTTTCTTTATCACACTACATAACAGTTCAAATGTGTACATTGTACATAAACTATCAGTCATAATCAATATGGGGTGTTTTAAAGCCCTTCTCATACCTGTAGTAATTTGGTTTAAAGGGTCCATTCTTATTCAGGCCCATATATTTGGCCTGTTCATCTGACAGCTCTGTAAGATGAGCATCGAAATTGGGTAGGTGCAAGCTGGCCACATATTCATCTGAAACACACACATGCACATGATTTATCACAGTTAATGCACATAACTGCTTTATTTGAGTTGCAGTAGTGATGGGTTCTTACCCATCTTCTTAGGAAGCAGGTAGACATCCTGTTTGTAGCGACCTTCTGGTGCATTATACAGCTCTATCAGGGCCAAAGCCTAACATTAAAATAAAGAGCACAACAGCCTGCGATTAGAGATGTTAATTCAGGCATAATAATCATACAGCTGTGCAGCAGCACTCAGAACCTCTAACATAACTGGATAAAATGTCATCTGTACAGAGGGTACAGTCGCACTTCAGCTAAAACCCAAATCGTGACAGGTTCAATTACCTGGGTTGTGGCTGTGATTGATAGCACAAATGAGGGGACTGTTGAGCAGCTCAGGTTCAAGAGCCGGCCCTGAAAACAGCACACAAATGACTGAGATTTACTGTGATCCACCAGGAGAGCACACAAAGGACAAACATCTGTTAACGAAAACTAAGGTTTTTCATGAAACATTTTTCACAAAAAAAGTATGGGTTTGATTGACAGAAGAAAATGTTTTAGATATTACATAATCACATGGCAATGCCTTTTTTGCATTTAAGAATTAAATTCTTATTTTTATTTGATTACATTCATTTTTATTTTTTATTTGGAACTTTGATACAAACCTAAACATATGACTGTACATAGCATCAAGTGCATAAGGTGCGTTAAAAAAATTAAAACTAATAGACTAATATTATATTTTATAAAAATATATACTCTTGTTCAAAAGTTTAGGGACAGTAGGATTTTTTTTATGTTTTTCAAAAAGGACGTATCTAGTGCTCAGCAAAACTGCATTTATTTGATCGAAATGACAGTAAAAACTGTAATATTGTGAATGTAATTTAAAATACCTGTGATGGCAAAGCTGAATTTTCATCAGCCATTACTCCAGGATTCATTGTCATGATCCTTCAAAAATTATTTTTATCATTCAATGCTGATTCGGCGCTCAAAAAACACTTCTTATTAACACTGTTGAAAACAGTAGTGCTGCTTAATATTTTTGTAAAAAAAAATATTATTGTATTAGAAACTTCTTTAGTCACTTTTGATCAATGTAATGCATCATTGCTGAATACAAATACCAATTTCTTAAAAAATAATCCAAAACTTGTGAATGTTATTATATAAAATATATTATTAAAATTATTTGACTGTGTATTTTTAAGATACATGATAAAAACAAAATAATGATACATATATTATGCACACATTTATGATCACACATGTATATTAATGCATCAATTTGTGGCATTGCTTCTATAACAGTGAAACAACTAAATTCTGCATTGTATTGTGCCTAACAACTCGCTCGTCTTGATTTGTTCAGGACACATCCTGCACTTTTTTGATTCTTTGTGTCTGAATAACATTCTTAAACTCCGACTACCATACAAATGTGACAAATATGACTACTGTTGCATAAAAAGTAGAGTCCATCTGTCATATCACTGGCACTCATTCATGAAAAAAAAAGAGAAGAAGGAAAGACCTCTGCCAGTAAAATCACTCGTTTCCCGTCAGGCCAGATGACGTGGTCGACCTGTGAGCGCACCCTTTCCCAGGTGAGCTCTGGAGTCCTCAGACTCGCCTGGAACAGAGAAAGAAACGATACACATGAGCGCACACAAACTAACACTTGCTTTCACTTCTGTCCAGTACAGACTGATAAACCTGCAAAGCTAAAACACACACACAAATGCATTCACTATGAACACCATCAGAGCACTTCACTTTGTTGTCGGAAACATGCCACTAAGAGGCTTTCAGGTTGATCAAGTGTCCCTGCTGTTAATGGAACATCTACAGCGGTTGACGTAAAAAATTATTTCCCTGGACTACATTCACCAATAAAGTACACTACAGCGGAAGCAAATGGAGCCTCCTCATAAATAACACAAATATATTTTCAACAGTTAAAGATTGAGACCCACTCACCACATCAATCTCAGTGTTGGAATGGCCCATGTTACAGACAATACAGCCGTTCTTCATTCGATCCAAGAGCTCCCTGGTCACAACATTTTTGTTCCCTGTAGAAACAGACATTTCTTTAGGAATCTTCAAGGAAACCCCAATACACATTCTTTGTGCATACTAATAAAAATGACACTTAAATAAAACTTACATTTATTACAAAGCTGTGCCTTTGTCTAGCAGAGACCATGCATAACTGATCTAAACCTTAATATCTCTTTACTGTGATTTTAAACAAATACTTTATCTGTTGCTGAGCAATTATTATTTTTCCCAGACTACAGACTACTACAGCTGTCAAAGGGCGAACCGTTTCACAGCAACTCAATGTAAGGGCATCTGGGAGGATGTGTTGTGCTGCTAAGAGCCGCACTGAACAGAGGAAATGGATTTGTGGAAGTGGAAGCGAGCCAACTGTAACCAGACGTACCCGTGCAGGTGATAACCATGTCCATTTGGCGAACCACCTCATTTAGCTTCACCACTTTGAAGCCGTCCATACTATGAGCGAGATAAAAACAAATAAATAAGCACTTCAGCTTGTTCACAGACTTCCCACGGCCATGTGTTTGGCTAATATGGGGAGCTTATATTATTTGTGGAAGTCTCTGAGAGACTAGTTTACACAAATTGTTTGCTTCAAAACTGCTCCGTTAGTACCAAGGAAACTTTACAACTTGATATTTATTTTTAATAAATATAATGGCAATAAATATAAAAAGTTGGTGATATTTAATTCATTTTTTCATTGTGCATTAAAGTTTGTTTGTTTGTTTTTTTTAGTTATATTTTTGTTATTTACTCTATATGAAATCTATTAGAAAAGATTACAAAACGGACTTGTAATATAAAATATACACATTTAAAAGGTGCAGTCTCTCTTCAAGGAAAATAGGCCACAATATTGATGACTCATCTTCCACTACAAAGATATTTATCCAGTCAGGTGGTCTCAAATGAGAACAGCTCATCCCCATGCAATTAAATTAAATAAAAATACATTTTATAAAGCTAATTAAAAAAAAAAAGACAAAATCACAACAAAATTGCTAAAACCTAAACTAAAAATGTTATATATAAAATTTAAAATTAAAGCCAATTAAAAATATGAATAAATACTCTGATATTATATAAATAATACTAATATACTGCACATGGTGTTTGATTTAAATTTAGCTCATTTTTGTGGGTGTGTTTACCTTACCAAGCTTGAAGAGCACAAATAGGGTCAATCTCTGTCACACACACAATGGCTCCAAGCGCTTTCAGAGCTGAACAACAACCTTTTCCCACCTACACCGGAATCAATACAAGAATGAAAATAAAACACAGAAATGATCTCAAAATATCTGTGCTTGTAGTAAATAAGGTCTGGCAATTTAGAGAGTATTTTTCTGCATTATGCAGATTATCTTTGGAGCATTTTGCAAAAGCGCAGATGCTGACTGACCTCTCCATAACCACAAACCACCACCTGCTTCCCACCAAACATCACATCTGTCGTTCTCTTCAGACTAAGAGAGAGGAAGTCAACCGTGATTATACTCCTTAGATAACCTTTATTCATGCTTGGTAAGAGGTCAGAGGAAGATATACTAATATATATATATATAGATTTAAAAAAGCATATCAGCATCGCAGGTGTCTTACCCATCCAAGATGGACTCCCTGCAGCAGTACAGATTATCAAACTTCTGCTTGGTGACAGAATCATTGACATTCATAGCAGGGACGCAAAGCTTGCCAGCTTTGGAGAGTTGGTACAGCCTAACAGAATGAATAAAAACAGACACATTTGGTTCAAACATAAATAAATATGTTAATCAATAGGGTTGTCAATGAATTAAAATAAACAGTTGTGATTAATCTAATTATTTTAATCATATACAGATTAATAATAGAATATACATAACATAAATAACAAAGATTTGTGTCATTGTGTTCGGTTATTGGTGTGGATAACAAAATATATAAATAAAATGTATGCACTTGGCAGATGTTTTTTCCAAAGCAATTTGCAAACACTGCATTCAAGATACACATTAAACTAAACTAAACTAAACTAAACTAAACTAAACTCAATTCAATTCAATTCAATTGAAAGTCCTACAGTTCTCCCTTACCTGTGTACACCTGTAACGCTCTCCTCCACGATCCCACGTACTTTCTTAAAGACACTTGGATACTTCTTATACACCCAGTGGGTCAGATCGCCCCCATCATCTAGGATCTGTGAGAAAATGTATGATGATTACTAGTCTCCAAACATACAAAATCCTGATAATTGTTTTGAAGATTAAATAAATACTGATTTGGCAGCGGCAAATGAAGTTTAACAGAAGCAGTGTGCTAAATATTGTAAATAGTGGTAGATATGTTTTCACAAAGTGTAAACAGCAACAGTTCAGCATCTTGCTTACACTAAGTACAAAACAGCAATAGAATTATGCTATTCACAAAGTGTAAACAGACATAATATACAGTTTGTGCAATGGGTAAATGTTGGGTACAGTTAGTGAAATTAATCTTTGCCAACAAGGTTGATTATTTGCACTCAGTGTAAACAGACATTGCCCACTGATTCAGCTCTTTTAATATCACTGGATATTAAGTGCAGAACATTATATACCATGTTTGCCTGCCAGCCTTCCATGTTGACACAGCGATCAATGCACCACCAGAAGTCATCTTCTGATTCACCTTTCCAGGCAAAAACCGAAACACCTTTAAAGGGCACAAAATAAATGAAAAGTGAGTCCAGAATATCAGGCCAGGTTGGAAATGGTACAGTTCAGACAACAGTAAGTTGTTTAGAGGGCTGTTTACCGCTCTCTGCCAAAGCTGCGGCCACTTCATTCTGAGTGGAGTAAATGTTACAGGCAGTCCAGCGACACTGAGCACCCAGTGCCACAAGTGTCTCGATCAGGACCTGAAAGAAACCAGCACAGCATTTCAAAAAGTTGGGAAGGCAAACTAAGAGTAACAAAGTGTGTATTTACATTTATTCATACTAAGATATGATCACTAGTAAGCAAATACACATTTTGAGCCCTTATATATTCATATAATATATAGCTTTTATTAATATTTTGAACTTTTATTTTAATATTTACAGTTTTCATTTAAATGTTTGTTTAATGTTTGTTTTAGTAATTTGTTATGCTCTTTTGTATTTTTTAAAATATATAGATTTCTATTTAACATTATTTTATTTCAGTTTTAGTTGTAGTAACTTTAGTGCTTTAACATCTTCCTTTAAGTTTTTTTAAGTTTACACTTTAATCTAATATTTATCTATATTTTTTATTTCAGCTTTTTAAAATTAATTAAACGATTTAGAATAGTTTTAGTTAAAGGGATAGTTCACCCAAAAATGAAAATTTGATGTTTATCTGCTTACCCCCAGGGCAAGGCATAAATATTTTGTATTAGAGTTAAAGACTAGTTGTAGAAGAAGTGTGTGTTTGAATTAGTGAAGCCCTGAGGAGAACCTACTGCTGTCTGTGCAGTGATGTGAGTGCATCCAACCACTTTAGCCCCAGCAAGGGGCTTCTCCCCCTGAGCTCGCTTCCGCAGGGAAATAAGCGCAGACATATCTGTGGATGTGACAGAGACAACAGTTTGGAGATGAGACAACTTTTATTATGGAAGGCAGAGTCTAGAGTCTGAAACAGAGATCAAACCAAGTCCTGGAAAACAGACAAAAATCTTGTTGCATGAAAAATGGGGAAACATTTAAAGGAATAGTTCAGCCACAAATTAAACTTCTGTTAGCATTTGCTAACACTTATGCTGTTTGAAATCTGTATGATTCCGAAGACTCAATGCAAACACAGTTCTGTCATGATGACAACTCTCGGACAGTTTAGCGTAGTAAATGGTCTTGGAGGAATAGATCTGCTACACTGCTGCGGCAGAGCAAGTACCGAGACTTGCTACTGCCCATACATCCACAACATGCTGCTGTGAGCATGTAGGAAATACTGCTGCTGCACACATAACATATATTAAATTACCCCATAGCCGATCTATACAGTTGGAGCTGGGGAAGGTGGAGGGTTTCTGAAGCATGCTGCAACTGCTATAGCAAGCACTAGCCAAGTATTTGAATGTTCAACAGCAAGCCCATTGGCTGCTGATGTGAAAAGAAACCAATCAGCTGCGCTATGTAAATAATGATGTGATTATATCAGACTGAGTTGGAACCTATCGCCTGCACCATTTGAAGTGACTAAAGGACACAAAAGCATCACTAAAATGGTCTATATGAATCACGCACAATATTCCAAGAAGCTTTGTTCTTATTCACTGATTATTTCTGGATCATTGAGTCAGTGAGTTGAACTCAAGACATTTCTGTCTTTTTTTAAAAACAAAACTATTGCTTCAGGAGACTTATTTCCCATTATTTTTACTGACATTCAAAAGCTCTTTAAAATTTCTGGTTTTGTGTTCTGCAGAAGAAAGTCATATGGATGATAACTAAATTATATGCTTTTCCTTTTTGAGTGCATTATTCCTTTAAGTATATATGGGGAGGGGGAATATATATACTAAGTATATATATTATGTATATCCCCTGGGGAGGGGGATATACTGTATATAAGAGGGGGAAGTCGTGGCCTAATGGTTAGAGAGTCTGACTCGTAACCCAAAGGTTGCGGGTTCGAGTCTCGTACCGGCAGGGATTGTTGGTGGGATTGTAGGATTGTAAGTGAATGTACAGCGCCCTCTCCACCTTCAATACCTGAGGTGCCCTTGAGCAAGGGACTGAACCCCCAACTGCTCCCTGGGCGCCGCAACAAAAAATGGCTGCCCACTGCTCCGGGTGTGTGTTCACGGTGTGTGTTCACTGCTGTGTGTGTGTGCGCACTTTGGATGGGATAAATGCAGAGCACTAATTCCGAGTATGGGTCACATACTTGGCCACATGTCACATCACTTTCACTTTTTGTCACTTCCATATGTATTGGGTAGTTGGCATTGAGGTCTTAAGTTAAAAAGATGAAACCATTAAATGAAATTAAATGGAGAACAATGACTGTTCTTGACAGCAGAAGCTGTTACCAACCCTTGTTTATTTGACAGCACTTATTGTACACATACCTACATTTGTGTTCAACAGATGTCCTGAGTCAACAAATTCTTTACTAAACCAATAACATTAATTATCAAAACTTGACAAAACACGACAAACCAGTTGAGAATCAGTGCTGTAATTGTTATGTATGCAAACCATCTTGACCTATCAAACAGCAACAAGAAAGTTCCCTCTAAGCAGAGGTGTGAAGATAACCAGTTACAGAATACTAAGCATAAAAGGTGAGTCTCCTAACCTTGCTCAGCGATCTCGATCTCCCGCCGTCCAAACTCGGCCTGCTTGATGTTCTTGACGCAGAAGTCGCTGCTGCCCTTTGAGTTGACCTGGCTTTTCTCACGAGGAGACGTCTCATCATCAGAACTGTCAGTGTATGAGGCCGCTACAAGAGCATGGATGCACATTTTAGTGGAGTTAACAACAATGCATGCATTTATTCATGTTTGCAATAGATGAAATTATTTTGCAATTCTGTCACAGCAGTCTGCTGTTTGGGGGGGGAGAGTTGGTCTGCAGTCACAAACATATAGGAATGTTTATCCCTCACTTTTGTTGGTATTACGAGTGATTTAGGAATGTGAATTTGTCTGATCCAGTGCCAATGCTACCAAAAGTCTGTAGTTCTCGCTTTAAGCTAACCTAGGATTATATTACACAACACACAAAACTAGCATGAACAACAAATAAGCAGTTTTGGGCCACAATGATTTTCTTCAGTTTTGCAATGAACTTGCAGGAATAGTTCATCCAAAAATAAAAATGTACTCACCCTCAGGCCATCCAAGATGTAGATGGGTTTATTTCTTCATGGGAACAGATTTGGAAATTGTGCATTAAATCACTTGCTCATCCATGAATCTTCTGCAGTGAATGGGTGCCATCAGAACAAGAGTTCAAACAGCTGATAAAAACATCACAATAATCTAAAATGACTCCACACAACTTCAGACCATCAATTAATGTCTTGTGAAGTGAAAAGTTGCATGTTTGTTTTTAAAAGAGCTTTTACTTGTTACTTCTGGGCAAAATAGAGTCTATAATCCATAATAATGCTTGTTTTCACCATTATTACGCCGGAATGAGAGTATAGTTCTTAGCCATATCGGCCTAGAAAATCGCAACTTTTCATTTTCCGTCGGTTTTAGTACACGATGTAACTACAGAAGAGTCAAGTTTTAAATAGGAAAAATATCACAACTTTTTGGTCATTTTTGAGAGAGATGCTAATGGTCTTATCAGAGTCAATGATCTATGCTAAGCTGCAGCTAAAAGTGCTACCGCTAGACCCAGAGATCGGCTGAATAGATTTGAAAATTGTAAAACTCAACTGTTTAACTCTAGGGGAGTTGGAAAATGAGCCTATTTTAAAAAATAGTGGAGTGTTCTTTTAAAGTTAAATTCTTAATGATGGACTCATTTCTTACAAACACATAGCTTTTCACCTCACAAGATATTAAAGGGGTGGTTCACTGGTTTTTTCTAGGCTTGATTGTGTTCATGGGGTGCAGTCTAACATGTGTTAATGCTTCTCTTTTTAAAAAACGCATTATTTTTCACAATTTACCTTCATTCCACACCGCTCTGTCCCTTCTCTGAGAAACGTGCTGATCATTTCCTTATTTTATGAAGCCCCTCCCTCAGAAATAGGCGATGGGCTCTGATTGGTTAGCTAGCCCAGTGTGTTGTGATTGGCTCAACCGTCTCTAGTGTGCGTCTAATGGTCCCGCCCCTCACCTCAGCGGCTGTGCTCCGGTTGTATTGTAAACAATGGCGTCGTTAATATCGCTTATCAGTTTGAGCCTGATTGAGAAGCAGAGGATATTACTGAAGAGGATCGTGCAGAACCTGTGCAAGCACTGCTTTTAATGGTAGGCCTGTGTTTTTTGTTTGTTGTTGTCTCATACTTTTAGATACGCTGTTATTTGTAAATGCTACTGCTTATGTTAGCTTTTAATATACAGTTTTATCCTGATTAAAGCTTTAATACAGTACGGCAACTGCACGCGCGTCCATATTTAACGCTTCTCATAGCTATGTAAAAATAAGAGTATAATTGTAACAGTTCATTGTTGGAGCTGAGCTAAATGAGAGAGAGAGAGAGATGCAGAGCAGGGGGACGCGAGGAACAGTATTAAGAACCGCTGCTTTTGAACATTGATGTTGAAACCTGTGAATCCATTAGAATTGTTAGAAGACAGAATTGCGATTCATATATGAATAGATTTTTATGTGCACCTCTAGTTTTCTCTTCCTCTTCTCTAAAGCAGCGCCAGCATGGCCTCGCCCCCTTTGTTGCCTTTTCTCGAGGGCGGGGTTTATCTGGGTTTGTTACATCACAAACCCAGAAAGTAACTTGTTGTAGTCCCTACGAGCCGTTTTTGTAAGCATAAAACTGCCAGAATTTTAAAAGATGATATTTCCGTTTGCATTGAACTTTCAGCTTCGTAACTTTGCAGATATTGTTTATGCTCAAACAGCAACATTACACATTAACTAACGTTACAAAAGTGAAATCGCAATGAACCACCCCTTTAACTGATGGACAGGAGTCATGTGGATTACCTGTGGATTATAGTGATGTTTTTATCAGCTGTTTAGATTCTCATTCTGACGGCACCCATTCACTGCAGAGGATCCATTGGTGAACAAGTAATATACTGCTAAATCTGTTCAGATGAAGATTGCTGATTTGCATGCATTTAATGCTTCACACCATTTGTGTTTTTGTTCTTCTGAACTACAGAACTTTATTGACGTGCTTGGCTTGCTGTGAGGGTGGATGAGGGTCTGACCTGAGCTGTAGCTGTCTGTGGAGGACTGAGAGATGGAGCGGGACAGGGAGCGACGGCCGGTCTTTGTAGGGAACTTGCTGAACTCCTGTTTTTCCTCTTGGTTGGCAAACTGAATCTGCTACAGTAAGGTATGGAAAAAGAGAGGATGGGGGAGAGACAGAGACATTAACATGTGAGCAGCACATTTGCATGTAGTTAAAGGAATTATTCACCCAAAAATAAAATTTCTGGATTGAAGTCCCTCAGGTTTCATTCAAAATACGTTCATTTGTGTTTTTCAAAGATTAACCAATGTCTTGTTATGGGTCTGAAATGAAATGATGACAGAATTTTCTTTTTTGGGTAAGCCAAATAAATGTATATCAAACTAAATTTATACCTTAAAAAAGCAAACAGCAGCAATATCTCCTTATATTTTACATTTCAGAACTTAATGCTTGATTTCAAGTAATTCAAATTTATTCAAACTATGAAGATATCAATTTGAAACATCACTACTGAACATTAAATACACTAAAATACTCTAAGGAACAGCACAGCTTCAAACATGTAGAGTCTTAATATAGCCCAAAAGGACACTATAAATAGCATTCGCTCACTGCTGTATTGAAATATTTTACAATTACATAACAGATGTGGGGAACGGATCTCATCAGGGGATTTCAGTTCAATTTCAGTCATTTTAATAATGCAAAACTTGAAATATTCATGGGATATATGCTTGCAGGCTGATGAAGACTGTGTACTGCTGTTTTCCGTGTGTGTGCTGTATGTGCGTGATCTTGTTTTGTGGAGAATGCAGATGAACCTGACTGTTAAATTATAGCTTGAGTATAGCTTGAGCCCGAAGATCACAAGGCGAAAGGCACTATGAAAATACAAGTGACATGGGGGATTGTGACTGTTATTTTCTGCAGTAAACTCGAGTTAGCACTGAAACAAATGCAGTTTTCTTTGACGTGTTGTCGTATTTCGCCAAAAGCATTTAGTTCTTTGCCCAGTCAGTGTTTTATGTAGAAATCCACCTTGTAAGGAAACTGACTTCAAAGGCTCCAAAACGTCATGTCTAATGATTTACAACAAATTAAAGAAATTGTTTGATATAACCAAGCAAATATTTATTGACTGTGATGTTTCCAGACAGAAACTGACATGAAAGAAAAATAAAATAATTTACATTTATAAATGAAGTTGGGAGTACATTAGCATATAAGTCAAAGCTAGCACATGGACTAAATTTATTTAAATTCATGTCTGAAAAGGAAGGGAGGATGGGGAGGGTCGGGGCTTCTGGGATGGGTTTTGTGGTAGACTATTAGCTTTACACAATGTGCAGGTAGAAGCAGAGCTCTGGTTCTGACTGCACTGCTTTTTTAGAGCTGATTTATGTTTCTTTCATACACAGAATCATCTACAGACACAGATCACCAGCGGCTCGGCTACAAAGCATCTGCAGACCCAGCTTTACTGTGAACTGCAATATGACTGTGCAAACAAAATCACTTGGTTTGATATGTAACCACAAGTAGTACACATTTGCATCTGGCATCACTACATCATCTTATTTAGCACAATTATTAGCTGAGATCAGGTGCTTTAAAAAATCTTTTGAGCTGGCAAGATATGACCAAAGAAAATACTTAAAAAGTAACCCTCTAACCTGTGACCTTAACAAGTGACATTTATCTGATTATGCTTGTGTGTGTGTTTGTGTGTGGTTATAAGCAATCAAATAATCCAAGCATCTAATGTATTTACTGTCTAAGCACACCACAGACAGATAGAGAGGGCAGAACCTCTGTCTGTGTGGTATATGAAAACAGGAGATTTCCTTTAATGCATCTAATGACAGTCAATCTACCAATCTTTAGGAAAGGATTCTGGACAGTTCAATAGCACTCATGAATATGATACTTTTTCCAAGCAAAACAGCGGATCCCTCACCCTTACAAAACACAGCTGCCATCACAATTCCTACTGTGAAATATAGACACTAAAAGACACAGAAGAAACTTTTTAGCTGCTCTTTCACAGCTCGGGATGTTTTGGAAATATTTTGTAGTTTTAAATGATAAAATATATCTAATATTTTTTAAATACACTACTAAGTTTGGGGTCATAAGATTTTTTCCCCCAAAGAAGTCTGTTTTGTATTTTTATATATTTTAAAATGTGAATTATTCCTGTGAAGGCAAAGCTGAATTTTCACCAATTATTACTCCAGTCATCAGTGTCACATGATCCTTCAGAAATCATTCTAATATGCTGATTTGCTGCTCAAGATACATTGATCGATTTAACGCATCCTTGCTGAATAGAAGTATTATACAAAATGTTCTGTTGAGATCTTTTCATTTGGGGAGATTTTCCAAAACTGCTCCATATACTTAACTTCACATGACTTCAGATTTCAGTTTGATAAGCAGTGACCCACTACACACTTTGCTTTACTCAAAACAGTCAACAATCTAATTTCCAATCCCAGAAAATGCTCAGCTCCCCCTGTAGCATTGCTTTAACACCATCAGTTTATCTGTTATCTAACTTGTGATTTGCCAGACAGCATCTAAGTCCTGAGTTAGGTATGTTTGGACACAAAACTGCAGGACATGCCGGTGAAGTTGACAAAACACACAGCTGATGTTTCAAGGAAATTGGAGTGATAATAAAATGCCATTGTGAGGCGGTATTGTGACCCCGAGGCAAAGCTTTGAACTTAAAGTGCTTGAAATAACTGGACAGTTATGATCAGAGAATAGCAGAGTATAATTCTTCAGTTGAAAGAAAAGCTATGGACGAAAAGAAAGCTATGGGCCGTGATGAAGCCTTTATAAGCATTAACATCACTTCCAGCTAATTTCGCTGATTACACTGTCACTGTAAATTATTAAATCGTACCATATTCTTTTTTTAACACTCTGGCAATGTGCTGTAATAATCCAGAAGGCTGTGGATTATGTTGAACCAGACTTTAACTGCCCCAGCCAGTGTTATGTAGCAGGAAAGTCCAACGTAAGTGTCAAATGACATAACTGACTTTAACTGAAAACGTATGACTGTGGCAGATGTAAATATCCCTGCTTGATAGAGTCAGACTAATGACTTCACCTTCATATTTGAGTAATAATTTCTAGTCTACCAGTCCCTGGAAAACCAGCACATGATGTCTCAAAACTTCCTACTCAGAGGAAGAACCAAGAACTTCAAACATTTCCAAGACTCTTTAAGTGCACTGACACATTGATAGTGGCAGTGGTGAGCGCTACATATAAATGAGTCTAATTTAAATGATTTTGATGTGTGATTTCTACCAAATCAGTTGACTTGATCACAGAGAAGGACCTTTTTAAGGTCAATTCAAAATATAAACAAAAATGTGGAATATATGTATATATACATGAGAAAAAATATACATGTAAATCTATCTATACATGAGAAAAAAATCTTATTATCTCTGTTCTTTTTTTCAACATTTGTATTACTATTTTAGTTTTTTATTCATGTTATGTAATCTATAATATAATAGAACTTTATATAATAACATTTATACATATTGACTAATATTATAAAATTTAAAATATTTATATATCATATTTTCTAAAAAATATTTATAATTTAACTTAATACTATATTTATATATAGGGAAAAATCTATACGTTTCTCTTATTTTAACAATTAAAAAAAAAATGTATATTATTATACTGATATATTTAAATTCAGAAGTATAGTTCCATTTTTTTTCCCAGAAGTATAGTTTTTTCTGTCTGTCAATATATAGACTTTATGTAAATAAACATATATACAGTCAGTAACCAGTCACCAAAAAAAATCTGAGCTCTTTTTGCTGTGTGCTCCTGTAGAAGACGTAAGAGAGAGTAATGTGGCACTTACCCTGGGAAAGTCATAGCCATGGTTCATGGTCCCTGTCTGTGCCGGTCCCTGTCTGCCTCTAGCCTGTGTGCCTGTGTATTGTTACAACTGGTGTTTCACCAATGTAGCTTTACAAACGGGCGGGTGTAAAGGGGAGTTTCTGTGTGGAGTTCTTACAGCGGACATGAGGGTATGGGAGGTGACACAAGGGAACCAATAAATCAACCACTCACAAACCCGGCCAGCCTACTTTTGCTCTCCCTCTCTTTCTGTAATCTACCGTTCCTTGCAACCACCGTAAGGGCCGTCTGCCCGTCTGTTTGTGGTGACTGAACGTTTCAGGAGTACTAAAGGAAGGGTGTATTTGTTGCCCCAGAGTGTTTTAATCCAACTGGTTCTCCCAGTGCCTTCAGAAACAGACTCTCCTTCAGAGTTCATTCAAGGCGGCTAATAAAACAGGGATCTGGAGGGAATTAAACCATGTTTCTGTAAACCCCTAAAGCATCCAATATAGGTCACGTCGGTCAACTCTATTCCGAGATCTGACTAAAAATAGAAGAAAAAAAAATCCATCCAGTTCATTGACTGTTCCGCTTTACAGCTCACAATGATCCATCATGGTGGAAACAGACAGGCAGTACTAGGCCAGCAGACACTCAAGCGTTAAGCAGACGCTGTTGAGCCGTTTACCGTGACTCTGCCAATACCTGCTGTAGTCCTAATGTAACCAGTCTGGCTTTCAGCCACAATCTCTAATCCCAGACCGAGGTCACGCAGTGTACACTACACTCCACATGACTGTCAACAAAAACAAAGAACTCTACTGCACTCCACATAGGATTGGGTTTTTGATTTAAGAGTGAGAATGTAGGGTAGGGTTGGGCTGATAGACGATGCCATCGTCCATCGCCGATGGCTGACAGTAGTACTTACCACACATTTTACAAGATTAGATGTATGTCAGTGATGCTCAGGATCTGCAAATCATTCGCCATCGTCCTCAGTCATCTCTCCTTACACTGTTTATGTGGTAAGTGAAATTTTATGTACTGTAATGTAACAGGCAACTGTTACACCGTTGCTGCATCCCAATTTGCATACTATCCATCCTAAATAGTATTCAAAAATAGAATTAGTATGTCCCAAATCATAGTATGTTTAAAAAAGTATGCCAAAGATTCCCGGATGGTCTACTGCTTCCGGTTAGAATTCGAAGTGCCGATCGATGCACACTTTAACGGCTAATATTGCCCACAACACATTGCGCGGTGGACGAGGATTCGATTAAAACTACAAACACGCATAAAAAGTGTTAAAAACTACAAACATGGCGGATACACGCGACCGACGGACAGGTAAAGAAAGGGATTTGAGTGATAAATAATCAATGTCTAACCTGATGAAAAATATTAATTTAATTTTATCCACATTATATTTCATCTGCAGCAACACTGTGAACTTTTATAATGATATGTTTGGTCATTAACTTTTAAAAGCATCATTATGCTAACACAGGGCTGTCCAAACTCGGTCCTGGAGGGCCGGTGTCCTGCAGAGTTTAGCTCCAACTTGCCTCAACACACCTGACTGGAAGTTTCTATGCCTAGTAAGAGCTTGATTAGCTGGTTCAGGTGTGTTTAATTAGGGTTGGAGCTAAACTCTGCAGGACACCGGCCCTCCAGGACCGAGTTTGGACAGCCCTGTGCTAACACATGACCATGACTAGCAGATCAACGTGCCTCTTCATTTCTCTCCAATACAACTGAGTTTCACTCTCCGTCAAGCGATCCGTGATATTTTTCAGTTCATTTGAATGGATGCGCAGCGCACCTGTGTTTGTGTGCTATTCACAAAGCTGCTGAGACAAACTTTTACTAAGGATATAGTGCTGGTCGGTATGACCAAAAATTTATATCACGGTATTTTTCAAAATTATACCGGTTTCATGGTACATGACGGTATTTTTATTTTTTTTTCATGCATGACCGAGTGTTAACTATATTTTCTACTGATTGAGAGGAAATACTGCAGTATATTGACTTAGAATGCCCTATTTTACTGTCATGATGAGTGAATATTGTCAAAAAAATACCACACTAAATAGTGACTAAACACGATGCTTTTAATACATGTTAACCAGGAATCACTCTCATTTATAATCGCGGCATCGTCTGATAAAATCAACATGCATCTACACTAAAGAGCGGCTATGCGGTTGTTTTGGCTGTATTACTTTTTTGTCTCATGCAGCGAACTGCCTGCGTCTGAGTAAACTAAAAAAAAAACAGAAGAACTACGCTCATATTTATAATTCCAAACAATCAGTAAGCGACAGGTGCTAGGAAACGCTGTTTTGTACTCATTTATTGACGAGTCGGCTGCGGTGCGGTCAACTGAAAGCGGTGCTTCTCTGCCGCTCACTGCACAGAACAGACGCCGAGAGAGGTGACACTTCTCCGGGAAAGTCAGACCTCGCGTTCGCGGGACAGCACTTGCGAAATCTTCCAACTGAACCATAGCTAAGGTTTATCCAAAAAAGTTGCTAGGTTTGTCAGTATGAATATTCTATGGGAAAAAAGCAGCTAAAAGGGTCTGAAAGTTTCTAAATCTAGTGCTAAAGTCACGCTTGTGTGTGTGTGTGAGACGCGGGAGCTGATGGCAGGGGGCGGTGGATATTTGTGGCGGTCAATGTGAATATTGTGGATGAGTTCTTCTGTGTCATCACGTTCTATTAGTTCTACAGCTTCATTTTCGGAACTTTCACACTTAGTAACACATACAGCTGTTCACTCACCACAGTGCAACAGTGAAAAGGGACCCCTTTCAAAGTGTCACGTTCTGAACGTTGTTTAAGCGACATACACTGATATTGCGGTATTTTAAAAATTCATATAAAAAAAATAAACACCAGTATTCAGTATGAACCGGTATACCGCCCAGCTACTACTAAGGAATAGAGAGAAGTCTTAAGCTAAGAGAAAGGGCGGGGTTGAGCTCATTGCTATGGATGATGTCAGCTTGCTTACTATGCACGCAGTGATTGGCTGATAGTCTCTGTCAGAGATTTATTCATAGAAATATTGAAGAGCGCAATATTATGTTGCCATATTTAAATAAAGGTTTAAAAATAAAACTGCTATTTGCCACATTCACATAAAGATTTTAAAATGCAGGCTATGTGTCACTAATTAAACAAGTATACTCACTTAAAATAGTTGGGTTAAAAATGACCCAACAGATAACCCAACGGTGGGTTACTATAGCACCTACCTAATGTTGGGTTATTTTAACCCAGTGGATTGGGTAGTAAATTAGTAACTAATTTATTGGGTTATTTGGCCAAAATGTTGCTTTAACCATCCTGATATTATTATTAGTAGTAGTAGTAGTAGTAGTAGAAGTATTATTAGTATTAGTATTGCTATGTAAATAATAATATACAGCAAACAAATATTTTGAAAACACTTTATTTCTATTACATTTAAAGTTGCAAAAACTTCTATTAAATTAAATAATTGGTTGAAATAGTCTTATTAATCACTTTCTTATCACATAAGGTTACTTGCAATTGTTTCAGTTTACAAGATAAATATAAATTCACAAATAAACAAACAAACAGAACAAAGCTAGTACAGACAGTGTAATTACAGCTGAAACAGGCTTGGGATACTCAATGTTCAAAATGTAAAATAATCTAAACCATGTATCAACTGCTTGTAAAACGACGGTCTTGCTTCAGTGCCATTTCTCCCACAATAATGAAGGATGGATTTTATCCCAAAACTGCAGGACATGAGGGTATCGCCTTTGTTGCTCCTCCTCCTCCTCCAAATACAGAATGAAATTTGTTCCAACCTTTAAAAAAAATAGCTGGAAGCGGATGAGACCGGAAAGCCAGACACATTAAATTTAAAAATGGCCGTGCCCGCTCTTACGGGAAAAATAAGGTGGATAGCTTACATAGAGACAAAGAAATGGTGATACACTTTGATGTTTACACAATTATTTATTCTTTGCTGGGCTGCCTCTTTTTTTTGTCTTCAGGCAGCTTAAAATGAAGCCAGCATTAGCATAAATAAAATCTTTCCCTCGCAACGAGAAAACAACCAAGCATCATTTGGCAAAGTTAAACAAGCATTCTGATTCAACAGTAAATCTAGGGGGGGAAAGCATCAAAGGGATAGTTTGGTTAAAAAAGACCTAACAGATAATCCAATGGTGGGTTGATATAGCAACGACCTATTGTTGGGTTATTTTAACCCAATGCATTGGGTAGTAAGCTTTACCCAATAATTTGTGTTATAAAATATGTAATTTGTTGGGTTATTTAGACAAATTTTAGCTTAAACCATTCTGGTATTATTATTATTATTATTATTTATTTTTTACTGCTGCTGCTACATAAATAAATAATAACATACAGCTTACAAATATATTGAAAATGTTTTATTTCCATTACATTTAAAGTCGCAAACACTTCTTTTAAATTAAGTTATTGGTTGCAATTGTCTTATCATTTTCTTCATAATCACATTGTGTTTCAATTTACAAAACTCACAAATAAATAAACAGAACAAAGCTAGTACAGATAATGCAATTATAAACTGTTGAAACAGGTGAAAATGTGTTGATGGAACAGAATATAGAGTATTGTGTGCTTTAAAGACAGGCCTGGGATACTCAGTATCCAAAATGTAAAATAATATAAAGCATCTATCAACTGCTTGTAAAAGACGGTCTTGCTTCAGTGTCATTCCTCCCACAATAACGAAGGCTTGTTTTATCCCAAAACTGCAGGACGTGAGGGTACTGCCTTTGTTACTCCTCCTCCAAATACTGAATGATATTTGTTCCAACCTTCAAACAGAAATTTAAAATGGTAAATATGCATACATAGGATCAAATAATACCCAAAAATGTATTGTCGTAAATGATGCATTTACCCACTTTGTATGGCAATGAAGGAGGACGTCAGGGTTTTAATGCAACTTTAATGCAATCTCCAAGACCATCTTAAATAGAAAGAACAATGGATTAATCACCGAACAAGAATGGGGAAAATAAGGGAAAAAATCCACACTTTTTTACGCCATGGTAGCAGTCTTTCATTTGAGTTCTTACTGTTGTAATAATGGATTAATGTCTGTTATATATCAATTTGATTAGCCGAGTGTTACAAAAGTGGTGTTTGTAACCAATCTGCATTGCTATACAGAGAACTTTGAGCAGGCACAAGCAGCCTTAACTCAGCTATTTAAAGACACCTTCACAGTGCTCTTGTTTGTGTGATTTTTCTCAAAGGGATATTTCACCCAAAAATGAAACTTTTATCATCATTTACTCATCCTCAAGTTGTTCCAAACCGGTAGGAGTTTCTGTGTTCTGTTGAACACAAAAGTAGATTTTGAAGAATGTGTATTTATTCATACTATGAAAGTAAAATATCTTTTGTGTACAGCAGAAAAAAAAACTCATGGAGATGTGGAATAACATAAGTGATAAAAAAAAGTTTCAGTTTTGGGTGAATTAACTCTTTAAGGGCCAGTTTTACTAACAGCTGGCGCCAGCGCAAACCGTCTTTTGGTGGTAAAATAGTACTGTCAGTTTTTACTAAAGACGCGCAGTGAAGAATTAGCACTGAAAAGGCGTGGATAGTTATTTTTGCTCCTGACTTTACTGAATATGCATTTGTAGGAGTTTCCCTTTCAGACGCAAAATTTATAGGAGGAGAGTATTCAAATGAATCGCGCAATATGTTTTACTAAGATTTGCACTCGTCAAATTACTGGCATTTGCGCCATTATTTGACGCCTCAAAAAAGCATGTCTTAAAGTATTTTGCGCTTGAAATGGCTGCAATTATTGTTGCTGGAGGAGGCACCGCAGAGAACATAGAGCGTGTGGTAGAAGGGAGATTTTTCCCGCATGTATTAATTTATTTGGAATGCCAGAAGAACACATTGTCCGAACATATTGTTTGCCAAGCCATGTTATTTTTAATTTGCTTCAGGAAATAAAAGATTACTTGGAATAATAACATACAGCTTACAAATATATTGAAAATGTTTTATTTCCATTACATTTAAAGTCGCAAACACTTCTTTTAAATTAAGTTATTGGTTGCAATTGTCTTATCATTTTCTTCATAATCACATTGTGTTTCAATTTACAAAACTCACAAATAAATAAACAGAACAAAGCTAGTACAGATAATGCAATTATAAACTGTTGAAACAGGTGAAAATGTGTTGATGGAACAGAATATAGAGTATTGTGTGCTTTAAAGACAGGCCTGGGATACTCAGTATCCAAAATGTAAAATAATATAAAGCATCTATCAACTGCTTGTAAAAGACGGTCTTGCTTCAGTGTCATTCCTCCCACAATAACGAAGGCTTGTTTTATCCCAAAACTGCAGGACGTGAGGGTACTGCCTTTGTTACTCCTCCTCCAAATACTGAATGATATTTGTTCCAACCTTCAAACAGAAATTTAAAATGGTAAATATGCATACATAGGATCAAATAATACCCAAAAATGTATTGTCGTAAATGATGCATTTACCCACTTTGTATGGCAATGAAGGAGGACGTCAGGGTTTTAATGCAACTTTAATGCAATCTCCAAGACCATCTTAAATAGAAAGAACAATGGATTAATCACCGAACAAGAATGGGGAAAATAAGGGAAAAAATCCACACTTTTTTACGCCATGGTAGCAGTCTTTCATTTGAGTTCTTACTGTTGTAATAATGGATTAATGTCTGTTATATATCAATTTGATTAGCCGAGTGTTACAAAAGTGGTGTTTGTAACCAATCTGCATTGCTATACAGAGAACTTTGAGCAGGCACAAGCAGCCTTAACTCAGCTATTTAAAGACACCTTCACAGTGCTCTTGTTTGTGTGATTTTTCTCAAAGGGATATTTCACCCAAAAATGAAACTTTTATCATCATTTACTCATCCTCAAGTTGTTCCAAACCGGTAGGAGTTTCTGTGTTCTGTTGAACACAAAAGTAGATTTTGAAGAATGTGTATTTCATACAATGAAAGTAAAATATATTTTGTGTACAGCAGAAAGAAAAAAAACGAATAAAAAAATGGAATGTGGGATATCACTTTAAGTGATAAAAAAAGTTTCAGTTTTGGGTGAATTAACACTTTACTAACAGCTGGAGCCAGCGCAAATCGTCTTTTGGTGGTAAAATAGTACTGTCAGTTTTTACTAAAGACGCGCAGTGAAGAATTAGCACTGAAAAGGCGTGGATAGTTATTTTTGCTCCTGACTTTACTGAATATGCATTTGTAGGAGTTTCCCTTTCAGACGCAAAATTTATAGGAGGAGAGTATTCAAATGAATCGCGCAATATGTTTTACTAAGATTTGCACTCGTCAAATTACTGGCATTTGCGCCATTATTTGACGCCTCAAAAAAGCATGTCTTAAAGTATTTTGCGCTTGAAATGGCTGCAATTATTGTTGCTGGAGGAGGCACCGCAGAGAACATAGAGCGTGTGGTAGAAGGGAGATTTTTCCCGCATGTATTAATTTATTTGGAATGCCAGAAGAACACATTGTCCGAACATATTGTTTGCCAAGCCATGTTATTTTTAATTTGCTTCAGGAAATAAAAGATTACTTGGAAGCCTCAACTAGGAGTCTCGCAATACCAAGTCTATCAAAACTTCTTGCATCACTTCATTTTTTGGCCTCCAGTTCTTTTCAACGTAGCCTACTGTGGCTTATTTGTTTCTTTATTCTTTATTTGCGACTACGCTAATTTGCGCTGTTCTTGGTATATTGCATTGGTCGATATGTAAATTAGATGTTGCATCTGTGTTCTTTAATTTGCGCATTGTTAGTAAATCACCCACATAAATTTCCACACCCATCGGCGC